>NW_026907815.1:300000-473258 GCF_033807575.1 Cydia pomonella | reverse complement strand
AACTAGTTTAGTCGTTACCATATTTATTATATCTAGGGGTTGTTAAGCGAACGATATGACCCGCCTGTTAGATGATATTTTATATAGTTTTAATCCCTGCTGAAAGTAGCGCTGTTCCTATGTTTGTGGGGAAGCAATGCATACACATGCATACACACGGATGAGGTATAAGTAAGGAATCTATAAAGGTTGTTGAATGTTGCTACCGTTAAAAAGGAAACATAAAACAACGTATGTATATTTTTTCAAGACATTTCAGTTAGTACTAGGCGCGAAGGGTTATCATCCCATAAAAAAATTGAAATTCGAGCTTTATTCTATTGACACACTTATTGTTAGACTTTTTGTACTCTTATGTATAAACTTACTTTGTGCTTTAAAGTTAGATAGACCAACTTGAAACTTATATAACCCATTACGTTAATTCAAAACGAACAAAGTAGTCAACAATCCCAAAAAGTTCGTAAAACTGTCAACAACCGACTTCAAACGAATAAATTGAATTGTTCAAAATGTAATTACGGCCAACGTCTCAGTCCCTCCGTAGTAAAAGTCACCGTTACTGCACATTACAGTATTTCAGCACGTTTCAACGATTCCCGACTTACTACAGTTTACGATGGAGCCGTTTGGTTTATGAATGAACGAGCATAGAAAATGAGCTTGTTATTTAAAGTTGATTGTATTTAGGTTAAGCGGGCAATATTTGTATTTAACAACTCTACGAAAAAGAGATATCGATCGATTTAATTTGCTTAAAAACACGTTTTAGTAAATATTCACGCGTAAAGAACACCCTATCATTACTTTGAGAGATACGGCCCGATTCGAAATTTAAGATACATCAAAAACTTGCTAAAGACTACAATATGGATTAGATATGTCAGTATCAAAAGTGACGTTTCATCAAACAAAAACGTCACTTTTGAGACTGACATATCCGTATGCAAATTTTTGACGTATCTTAAAGTTACAATTGGGCCGTAAGCCTATTAAGAGTAAATTTATCGGATTGAATCTACCCTCATATTACATAATTTAACAATAAAAAGTTCTAAAACAATTGGCTGTCAATTTGACCTCCAGCGATAACCAAAGACAATGTTGATTTCCCACTTTAGTTTTTCTACAGTATAAAATGGCGGCAAAGTAACAAATGTATGCGCAGGATCGATCGCCCCTAGAATTTTTGAATCTCACACCTTTTTCTACTTAGTTGATTTGCCAGAGTATATCGAGATTTATCTGAACAGATATTATTGTTATGTGCACTCCCCACTATTTGTACGTTCTCGACCGATTGTGTGCTCGGCTGTCTATTTGTCCACAACTCTGGCGAATATCGTATTTCTTTGTTTACCATTCGTCGAACGTAAACAGAGCGCTGTTTACAACAGCCAACGCTTACGTAACTGACAGATTATCGAGATTAGTGGGTTTTTCCTGCCTCGGAAAAAGAGGGGTATTAAATTTTACGTGTGTATTTACCTATCTGTTTGTAAAATCGTTGCATCCAAGCGGTTAGGACTTATTTTCCGCAGACCAAACAAAAGGAGGGTTGAGATTTTGTTAGGTAATGGTTTAAACTCACAAGTTATTGCATTGCAGTTAAATGCTGTCTTTGCTTAGTTTTATTTTAAGAAACTAACTAAAAATAAATATATATTTGTTATTTGTACGATTTGCTACTGTTTCTGATGAAAATATATGTCAACATAACACATAGAGACAGAAGTATTCGCATATTTCTTTTTGGAAAATACCCCGGGGTGGTTTTCATATTTGACTCGGCTGAATGACTAATGAAGAGGCTGTGAAAGAGATTTCATAATGGCCGCCCTTCAGCACACAGGGGAGATACAGTAAGAACCTTTATTTGAATTCGCCTCGCTGGATTAAATGCACAAACATAGGGGTACTACTGGGATAGAGAATATTATCTATCCTCCTGAGTCCCAGAGGCCTTTATAAAGGACAAATTCCAAACATTATTTTTAACTTTCACTAAACAAGTCCATGGCTCCAAATTAATAAACAAAACAGCGCTTCTGGGATCCAGGAGGCCATTGCCTTAACAGTTGGGGCTACGATCCTTACCCTCGGTAGTATCTGGACCAGTAGGTCTCCATTGCAGTTGTTCAATGGGAATAATTGGAAGTTTTGATCTGGATACTATTCAAGGTTGGTTATTATTTTAGATTTATTATTATCTTTATTACTATTCATTATTTGACCAATATCTTTTTATTAATATTATGAATATCTGGGAGACCGAGCTTCGCTCGGAAAACCTAGCTAGACCGATTTTTTCATCGAAATTTTTAGAGCTGTTTCCGAGATCCCCGGAATATATAAATATATATATATACAAGAATTGTTCGTTTAGAGGTATACCTTTGCCTTAATTAAAGTGACGAACACAGTATACAAGTACAATTTAACAAGAATTACGGGAACAATAGTCTCGCTTTTCTCGTGTCTCGCATTTAGGTACATAATATAATAATATAATATTATCGGACATTATTACACAAATTGACTAAGTCCCACAGTAAGCTCAATAAGGCTTGTGTTGAGGGTACTTAGACAACGATACATATATAATATATAAACACACACATACATACATATCTGTATCGACCCTGTGGTCCGTCTCCTGAATCATATTATGTATATTTCTCAGAACTTGACTGTTTTAGCTCCATCGCCATCTTATAGGTCCACACACTACAACGGGACAGCTCTCTTTTGGCATGAAACGTGAGCGCGATTCCAATTTAACCTTATTATTATTTTGAACTGTTTTTGATACAACCTCTCGTCGTCGTCATCGTAATTGGCGTGCGTCTCACTCACGCCTTTCACTTCTTCTATTTAATCACGAGCACAAAAGTACTGTAATTTGCTATAAATAATTACTCCGACCGGCCTTTGTCTGGCACCGGTCTGAAAACCAGCGCCGGGTACCTCTGTCCAGAGCGCGCGGAAACTGGAAAACCCTTTATAAATACAAAAAAAAAATGCAAAATACTTTATTTTATAAAATGCACAATGTTTATGGTCTAAGTGATGATACCACCCGGTAAGCAAATTGTTGCCTGTGTTGGGAGACACCGCTCTTCCTTAGGTAGTTAAGGGTTTTAGTTAACCCTTTGCCTAATACAATAATAATTTCGTCTCACTTTCAATCTGTATAAGTTAATATTTGTTTTGACTCTTTTATTATGTCACTTACTTTCATGTGTATCTGTTGTCGGAGGTCGCGGGTTCAAACCCCGGCTCGTACCAATGAGTTTTTCGGAATTTTTGTACGAAATATCATTTGATATTTACCAGTCGCTTTTCGGTGAAGGAAAACATCGTGAGGAAACCGGACTAATCCCAACAAGGCCTAGTTTATCCTCTGGGTTGGAAGGTCAGATGGCAGTCGCTTTCGTAAAAACTAGTGCCTACGCCACATCTTGGGATTAGTTATCAATCGGACCCCAGGCTCCCATGAGCCGTGGCAAAATGCCGGGACAACGCGAGGAAGAAGAAGAAGACTTTCATGTGTATCTGTTATAATCTGTATGAAGCAATAAACGATTCTTATTTTTATTCTTACTTATCAGCGTGAGCAATCTTCAATGTCGTATTTTGATACGACCACCGCGATTTGATACGACTTGTTTTTTTTTGTTTTGTACGATACGAACCAGGCTTTAATAATAACACCGTAATTTTGCACCTAACAAAGTGTGCCTTTCGTACTGTTGTCAATCTGTAGCCACCTGCCGCCAGGTGGTCACTAAACCACCTGTTGGAGCGATCGTTTCCACTGGGCCTATTTTCGACTCGTACCTACTCTTTTCAGTTACTTCCAAGTAGGTTACTTCATAGATCGTCTAAAATTTCCTAAAAATAAGTTATGGATTGGATATGTCAGTGTCAACTGTGACGTTTTTGTTTGAGAAAACTTTTCATACTCACATATCTAATACATATCCTATCTTTAGGAAATTTTTGACGTATCTTAAAGTTTGAATTGGGCCATCAGTTTATTAAGTACCATCTTTATGGAAACGATTTCCGGCGCCAATTACTGTTATCTTTGTTCAAATGATCGATAAGCTTTTCTGAGGATTGAGATTAATCTAGTAAATCCGATGTAAGTTGTAGTGTTGTAGTCACAATAGCATTCTGAAAGCCATTGCTGAAAGGAACTGTCATATACAAAAACAGTGGATAGACAGTCTGAAGGGGTGTGTGTCTTACTAGTATGAGAGTGCATTTCGCTCGTACTTGCCGTATCTACATGTATAAGCTTCTTCTTCCTTGTCGTATCCTCGTAGCTCAGGGACGTAACGACTGTGGCTGTGCCATAAGTCCATCCCTACGCTTCCTTGGCATGCAGCCAGTGATCATGAGCTTTTCCAGATCATCTGGACCTGTCCTGCTCAGGTGGTCGAAGAAACCAAGTACACGTTGGGTGTAAACAGTAGAGAGCCTCGTTTTAATGTTAAGTTCGTCGAGAATAGATGCATTTGTGCAGCGTTCAGTCCATGAGATCCGGAGCATTCTCCGCCAGCACCACATCTCGAACGCATCTATCCTACGAAGGGTTTCGATTTTAATGGTCCAGGTTTCGGACGCGTACAGAAAAATGGATAAACAAGGGTCCGCATTAGTCTGATCTTTGTTTTGGGGCACGATAACTAAATAGCATGATTCAAATATCATTCTGATGTCAGTGTTCGTTCGAATTGCCCTGTATATCACTGTATTGTAATTAAAACTGATCATTTGTCTTGAAACCTTACAATGTATTTATATCAGTCAGTTTATTTATTTAAAAAAATATGGGTGTCGCATCATTACTGATGAATTTCCAATATGGCTTTAAACTCTAGTAGCATTTTAAGAAATGGCCTCCCTAAGGCGCCCATGATGGAAATAATCTCCTCAGGTGAAGTCTCGGTGGCATGATTTATTTATGTTTACATTTCAGATAGCAGTTAAATAATATTTGTACTGTGGCAACATTATTACGTTACCCCAATTAATACTGGGGTAGTTGGGAAATTAACATTATAGTGTTGGCAACACGGTAGTTTTAGCAAATGGTGGGGACACGAAGTAACTTAGACAGACTCGTCACTTGGGTTAAGGCCGTGAAAGAGGACGCATCGTATAGGACTGGTTAGGTCAGAGTACCTGCAAATACCTCCTTGTTGTAGTAGTAATCATGCGAGAAGAAGCTCAACGCGAGTTCGTGTCTCGCCCGAGACAATGAAGTTCTAACAAATAGATCCATTCTTTGCAACCTTAAAAGTAGACCCAAATGATATCGCCTCTTTCAAACTCGGGACATTATTTGGCAAAGTTGTGAATGTTTAAGCGCGCAGCAGTAAACTTTAGGCTCAGATCATACGGAGCGGTGTTTTGCCGCACTTGAGACATTTCTACGAGTTGCAAAGGAGATGGAAAATATCTAGACAAAGTTTAGCCAACAAAGATATGTTGAAGACATGAGTTTGTGTTTACCAGGTTTAAAACCCTGGTTTACCAGGGGTCGGCAAACCGCAGCTCGCGAGCCGCATGCAGCTCTTTGGACTTGCAACTGCAGTTCTTCAAGGCACCCAAACATTTAACACTTAGACTAGACTAGTTTAGAATTAGACCAGTCAAATAAACTTTTGTGGGTCTATGACATTCCTAAAACCAAAGAGAATTTGAAATAGAGGTGTATTGTAAAAGAAAATTTTATAGCGACATAAATTTACTCCCATTGTTCGACACATAATTAAAACTTTTAGAACGCCACTTGACTTTGATCCTTATTCCTTCACTGATATGTGTTAAATTTGTTAAATATCAAAAAGTGGCGCCATCTTATAGATCAAAGGCCAAAAGTCAGCAGCATCATTTCGAGCAATAGCGCCATAACCTTTGGGTAGTGCCCGGTAAGATGGCGCCAGTTTATGATATTTAACAAATTGAACACATAGAATAGTGAAAGAATAAGGATCAAAGTCAAATGGTGTTCTAAAAGTTTTAATTATGTGTCGAAAAATGGCAGTAAATTTACGTCGCTACAAAGTTTTCTATAACAACACACCTCTATTTCAAATTCTCTTTGCTAAAACTTCTACCTGTGGTTGCTTCCTCTCTTTAGAAAAAAGTTTGCTGACCCATGCGTTAAACCATTGCGTCGAGATACGACAGATGATTGACTGAAATGGTGGCACGCAGTAATGAATTCATTGATAGTCGCCATGCATTTTTACGGCTGATGGTACTAAACCTTTGAAAAACTTAGCGCCAAACGAGATGAGCTAAAGGATACTTTCGGCTATCTATCTTCTATTGGTTGAACAAGTTTTGATCTGCACACTTGCACTAAGATTTTAGCAGTCTGTATAAAGGTGCCTATGTATAAGTGTGTAATGTATTTTATGCGGGTATCTTTGTCTTTTGCATATCACAGAGTCCGAAGCTTCTAACTAGTCTCACTTTTTGTCGAGGCGCATCACTGAGTCTCCCCGTGTGTTCCACGCTTTACACTGAGATTTCAGTGTTCCCTGTGGTAGAGGAATATTCATTAGGGGAGCTTATAAAATATTGGGGTTCGGCAGTATTTTATCGCAGCTCGACATAACTTTATTCTGGATTATTATAGGCACAGTCAAGGTATTAAATATCGACACGGACATAGTGCCGAAAATATGTATACACTACTTTAATGGGCAATAACGTCATTCGTCACGTCATTTTGACCATCGAATGCCTGCAACTCTGTCCACGTGAAACTCGTTCCGTTTACGTTAACAAATGTCTGTTGCCAATTGCCATTCTGTTTTTTTCTTAGTATAATTAAAAGGCACAGCCTAAAAGGTCTTTCAGTCAATGCAGAAGAGCATGAACGGTATTAAATTGCTAACCAGCGCCGCATGGTATCGCGTGAAACACCTTGGCACTCGCGGAAACCAAAAAGCCACCGCGTACATTGAAAGTCGCTCTTGCATATTCACGTGATAGAGAGGCAGACAACGAGATCCGGCAAGCCCTCAGTCTCTGAAGAATTCACGTTTGTTAGCTCCCTTACCCTTGAACTCTCCAAGTATGATAACCTACGGAATCCACAGGCCCTAAAGGCGATGCCTGCATTATTTCAACAGCACGTTAGGTCCTACATCACAGGTTTAACTTTTCACGCTGGTTATTCTGCTAACTTTAGTCTAAATTCCGCAATTTCTCCGCCGGGAATGCTAATACAAGCGAAAAGCTGCTGCTTATGAATGCGATTTATTGTTTTAGGCAACAAATTTCTTCCAAAATGTACATGATACGAATATCACAAAGTTAAAAGTTTCAAGGCATTTTAAATACTACAATTGTGCAACATAAAGTCATAAACGTATTCTAAAAAATAAGTTTGCTTATAAAAACTAGCCAAGTGAAGACTTGAGGTTCAATATTATCCTAAGTAAGTAATCCACCTACGTATATTATTATTGATCGAATGTGGTACCGTTTCCATCTAAATTGTTTTGTCGATTAAGTAATATTGAAATTGACTTCCTTTTTCAAGGAACTTCAAGAAGAGTTGTCGTATTTCTTTTGTTGAAATACCTTTTTTACAGAGTGTCATGCACGACAATTACTAGTAATACGCCCCTGCCAGGATCGCGTAGGGTTTCAAACTGACTGCAACTAGATACCCAACTATCTGAGTGTATTGCTATTGAGTTTCCAACTTAATGATCCACTGTGAACCGTCGATTAGTGAGATTAAATCTAAACAAAGATAATTCTGTCTCTTTATACATAAAGGGCGAATTTATTTTAAGGTTCGATCGATCGGCGCAGCGGGGGTTTTTTTTTCCAAGCGCTCCTAAACTCCACACAGAATTGCTCAACCACTATAAGAGCGCTCGTTGCTTACATAAAGTTGTTACGAGTGTCTCGGTCATTTTACAGTAGGGTGTCAAGAAATAGACTCGCCCGCGCGCACACAATTAACGGGAATACATTGTCTAATAATAGACTGCTCCCGGGTCTTGTCGATACATGATTTACCACTTAGGAGAGGTGCTGGGATTTTAGCTTTGTAATTAGAAAATTACTCGTACTAGTACTCTAATGTTAGAATCGGTTTCTAAGGAAAATAAAGCTTGAGTTTAGAGTTTTAGTCGGACAGATTTTATTTAAAAATGTTTTCATTAAAATCACATTCCTTATGATAATTTCAACTATCTACATATGTATTATGATCCCTAATCTGATAAAAAATATAGGTCTTGATAAACAGAGAGATGACCAACGAAGTGATACTGAAAGTCCATTATCCATTAAATAATCCGTCCATTGCGAGACCGATTATTTAATGGATAACATGTCTTCCACCTTCATCCTTGACCAAGTACGCTGTCTTCATAAAATTGAAATTCACAAGGAGATTAACTTCCTTGGCTAGCTAAGCCGCTATGCACTTTACGACGTGGCAGGATTTTGTGCCAATATCGCTATAATTTCAACATGGCACGACGCCCGAGCATTTTGCCGGCCGTGGTGAGGTTAGATATACGCAGTAAATTTTAATTGTATAATACATCGATATGTATTAGCTATAGTGTTTAATCTACCGCTCCACCACTGTTTTTACGCCCACATCTAAGAGAGTCATTGAGTGAAGGGTATATAGGGTTTGCAATTTGGATCTGAGTAGTCCTTACTAATCCCATAGAGAATTTGAAATAGAGAGGTGAATTTTCAAAGAAAACTTTGTAGCCACAGTAAATTTACTGCCATCTTTTGACACATGCTTATAACTTTAAAAACGCCATTTGACTTTGAACTTTATTTTTTCACTAATAATATATGTGTTTAATTTGTTAAACATCATAAAGTGGCGCCACTTTCTTACCGGGCATCGGCTAAAGGTTGTGGCGCCATCGCTCGAAACGACGCTGCCATAACTTTGGTCTTTGATCTATTAGATGGCGCCACTTTTTGATATTTAACAAATTTAACACATATCAATGAAAGAAAAAGGATTAAAGTCAAATAGCGTCCTGAAAGTTTTGATCATGTGTCGAAAAATGGCAGTAAATGTACTGTTGCTACAAAATTTTCTTTGACAATCCGCCTCTATTTCAAATTATCTTTGGTAATATTTATTATAAATGCAAAGGTGATCTGTCTGTCTTTCTGTTATCTCTTCAAGTTTCGTTTTCCACTAAGTTACAATAAGAAGATGTTTTTTTTAATTGCTATTACTATTAACTCTGAAACTAGGCGAAATCCAGAAAAGTTTATATGACAATGTAGGTCTCTAAATGTGATCAGGAATACACTGTTGTACTATATGCCTAAATTAACATATTAACAGTAACTATACGTTACTGCCTACAACATAAGTTAGCCTATAAATAAGTTATGTTCAGTTTTACCCGCTCTTATATATACTTGTAAACCAAGAATACAACACATCTTCGGCAATGTATGAGTTTACTTAATCTCCTTTCGACCCTGCAATTATCAACTTATTCGACTGTTAAAATCTTTCAGTTTCTTCATGTTACACCGTGTATACCGTGTTACGTTGTGCTCGGATCTGTTGCTCGTTTTTAAATTAAACGACTAAACGTATTGAGAGTAAATATCTAAGCAAACTGGAATTTCCTGTCTCAAATATCAAAGACTTCGTTAGAGCTCGGCCTACAAAACCATTCTCTTTAGATTTGGCCGTCTATAAAAGCCGCCATAATATTACGACGAAATAATATCGGCAATGGATTAAAGCGGAACCACTGAGCCGGAGCCATGATTTCTGGCGGAGTGTTCATAAAGACGCGATCGATCATTCGCGTTGAGTGTGTTTCAATATCATCGCTGTTTTCATGTTAAGTACCTACATTTATATTTATTTTAAGCGCTGGTGGCCTAGCGGTAAGAGCGTGCTACTTGCAATCCGGAGGTCGTGGCTTCAAACCCCGGCTCGTACCAATGAGTTTTTCGGAACTTATGTACGAAATATCATTTGATATTTACCAGTCACTTTTCGATGAAGGAAAACATCGTGAGGAAACCGGACTAATCCTAACAAGGCCTAGTTTACCCTCTGGGTTGGAAGGTCAGATGGCAATCGCTTTCGTAAAAACTAGTGCCTACGCCAAATCTTGGGATTAGTTGTCAAGCTAACCCCAGGCTCTCATGAGCCGTGGCAAAATGCCGGGACAACGCGAGGAAGAAGAAGATTTATAGGTATTTATTTTATAACAAAGTTAAGCGTTGGCAGCCTAGTGGTTAGGGCGTGAGATTGTCAATCCGCAAAAATCGTACCAATGAGTTTTTCGGAACGCTATTCCGTCAAGGATAACATCGTGAGGAAACCGAACTACGCCCATTAAGGCCTAGTTTCCCCTCTGAGTTGGGAGATCAGATGGCAGTCGCTTTTGTAAAAACTAGTGCCTATGCCATTTTTTCGGATTAGTTGTCAAGCGGACCCCACGCTTCCCATGAGCCGTGAAAATAAGCCGGGACGAACGCTAAGAAAAAGAAGAAGACAAAGTTAAACTTTTATTGAACTTGCAACGTTAGTTTACAATAACTTGTTTGTTTCAAAAGTAAAAGCCATATATACCTATACTATACTATGAGTACTATGACAATCTTATTTCAATAACAAAACGTCCGTGAGACACAGACATACTAAATATATTAAAGCGCTCGACATGTTTCACTCTATAGCGAGGAGTGTCGTCAGATGACTCGGCGCGGAGGGCTGAGCTCCTGCCGACGTTCCTCGGTACATAGTGAAACATGTCGAGCGTTTTCGACTTAAAATACGTGAGTGACCCCTTTTAATATATTTAATATATGACAATCTACGTGCTACTGCAAGCACACCTAGAGCATAGTTCTGAATAAGATCCGAATGGACCTGACCGGCTAGCATGAATTGCGTACTCGCGCGTGACTCCTACATATAGTCGAACTAATAATCTTTCATGTCACATCCCTATACTATAAATCCATATTATACCAAAAATTCTTTACATCATTTTGGAAAAGACTCTTCAAACTGCTGGATCGATTTTTTTCAAACATACATAAGAACCACCGTAAGGCAACTCGCTTTCACGAAAAAAAAAACCGCATCGAAATCGGTCCTTCTTTTGGAGAGCTGTGAAACCACAGAAAGACATTGACGTCGAACATATAACACCAAAAGGCAAAAAAAAAAAAATTGTGGTTTTCGGACGTCACTTAATCAAAAAGATGTGTGCGGTTAGGTAGTTGTTGTATATATGTATTATATAGTATAGAATGTATTATATATTATAACTATATATGACTGTTCACATATTTCTTGTATTTCATATCCCATTTATATATTGTAGGTTATAGGACTCATAGATTTACCTATCTTTTAGGAAATTAAATATTTTCTCTTTTGGCGTTTAGTACGTTTGGATGTCTACCATTCTCCAATCCTTCCCAATTGCTCAAAGGTTTACTGGAAGAGATCCCTGAAAGGGATAGGTTCGCCTTTGTACAAATGATGTGTGTTTTTTCCTGTTTTATGTTTCTTTGTGTACAATAAATGTTTTACTACTACTACTACTAATAACCCACGTTTTGCGTCGGAGAAAAAAAAACAATCGGTGATAGAACAACTTCCAGGGCATGACATCGACAAAGTTTTTAATGAAAAATTCATATCGGCTCGCTTACAACTTTTATTCGATCCCTCTAGTTTGGGAAACTGGGGCAATTTGCCGGCCGGTTTGGCACTTCGACGGCGTTTTTTGACACCGATCTTGAGCAAAAACTAGTCATTTAAGTTGTGAAGGTTGTGCGAGCAATTATGCTTCCATTTTACAGGCTCGTCTCGTTAAGAACTATGAGCATATAAGCATTTAGATGGTAATTTAGTGAATTAATAGTAGTTTTAATTTTTAATTTTGTAAAACGTGTACACTGAAAGAAATGTTTGCATAACTGTAACAAAATTTTGGTTACTGTTTACACAAAAATTGGGACTTGCGAACTATGTGTTATATGTTACAAAACCGTGTTTGGCTATCAGTGTTCAGGTACTGGGTATACACTACAAAATAAGTTTGTAAATTTATGCAAAGTTTATTTTCTTATAACCGTAGTTTAGTTATTTAGTAAAGTTACAAAACCAGTTCGGCTATCTATTTTTTTTCAGTATAAATAAGAAAAACATACGATATTTTTTTTATTACGTACCTACTGACATACAATTGTAATTTAAAAACTTTAGTGATTGAATGAAATATTCTATATTTATATAAAATAAAACACACTGACGATCACAATATAAATTCCTAAGAATTTGCCACGCGTAGTTTTAAATGAAATTGTATATTGTGAGATAAATATATAATCACATTATATCGTATCATATCATTCGTAAAAAAATCAACTTACATAGGCCACTAAATAAGTTTTGCAATATACAAATATGAAACATGGGGTTACCTATCACAAATATTTTTTTAAAACTATATTCCCATAGACAATGATTGGCCGGAAAACATGTACTTTATTTTTAAATTTACTCATTAAAAAATCTAAACTTTGTATGGAATGAAAATATTGTATAAAATATGCGTAAAACGTCCTTAGCCCAAGCCGACGTTTTCAAAGTTCAAATCTATTTTTTTTTAATAAGTAAATTTAAAAAGTAAGTAATAGTTCTCCGGCCAAACATTGTCTATGGAAATAGAGTTTAAAAAAAATATTTGTGATAGGTAACCTCATTGTTTCATATTTGTATATTGCAAAACTTATTTAGTAACCTATGTATTTATGGGCGCATAACGACCTGTAAATCCGCTATTTGTAGGTTTTTTGTTGTATTACAAAATATGCCACGATTACTTTTGTTTAAGATACTCGTAGGTGTACTTGATTTTCTTATTGTAGCTCAATGGGATACAGGAAAGTGATGAAAAATGTCATAGAGAAATAAAAAGTAATAGAGTGCTCACTCCATACCTCAGTTTTGGTACCAAAATGATTATTATATTCGCAGTCGACATCTAGCATCGAGTAGCGGAACTCTCAGATCTGCTACTCGACAATAGATATCGCGACAAACAAAAAGCTAATATTACAACCAGAGTAACTGGAAATCTATTTTCAACTCCTACACTTACTCTGGTTATAATATTAGCTGAAAATCGTTGAGCATTAGACTTTTTGTTTGCCGCGATTCTATTGTCGAGTAGCAGTACTGAGAGTTCCGCTACTCGATGCTAGATATCGACTGCGAATATAATAATCATTTTGGTACCAAAACTGATGTATGGAGTGAGCACTCTATTACTTCTTATTTCTCTATGAAAATGCCTTGCAAAGATTAATATTTACCTACTTCCCGTTATACGACTGAACGCTGCAAGCTTATAGAAAGCTTGTGAAATTTATTGAGCTTTCTTCAACACAATTAAAAATGCAAAAGGCAAGTGCATAGACTAAGCCAATACGGGCAAAACATGCCAAATGCAACCCTAACATGGTGGCAAAGAGTTTAAAATAAAAACTTCATAACATCAGTTGATTTCCATTAATCTTTGCAAACCTAAAGTGTAGTAAGTAACCGCATAGACGACAAAAGAATTTCATCTTTAATACGTCGGTATAGGATTGTAAAAAGCATTGCCTTTCATGACTTAACTCGCTTTAGTATCAAAAGGTACTTGACGCGTCTTTCAGACCGCGCTGTCACGCGTTAAATGAAGACAGATGATGGTTTCAGAGTTCTGTAGTCAAACACGCAACCCTTTTATCGTAATATTTGTCCTATATTTTTGACTATAATGTTCCCGAAAGTTATCAACCGTGGTGTGACAAAAGTCAACAACTTTGGTAACGGTTAAAAGTACATCGGAAACGATCCTTATTCATTCACTGATATGTGTTAAATTTGTTAAATATAAAAAAGTGGCGCCATCTTACCGGGCATCGGCTAAAGCCATAGCCATACCTTTGACCTTTGATCTATTAGATGGCGCCACTTTTTGATATTTAACAAATTTAACACATATCTGTAAATGAATAAGGATCAAAGTCAAATGGCGCTCTAAAATTTTTCTCGGTCATTCCACCAGTATTACAAATTCTCTTTGATTATAAGTACAGTTCAGGTTCAGCCGACATTGCTGCCGACTGCATTACTGCCACAAATGTCAAAAATCCGGGCAGCAACATAGATTTTGACATATTCCGCAGTCGGCAGTAACATCGCGCATATACGCAATACTACTGCAGTCGACTTTATCTTTTTGACATTACTGCAGGAAATGTCAAAAAGGTATTGACATATATCTAAGGACAGGCCTTACGGGCACTAAGAACGGTGCCAGTTCAGTGGTGTCATTCACGAATTCGAGACAATCGTGTAGTTGCGACCAATTCGAATCGTAAACGTCTACACGTGTCTACATAATACGACCTTTTCGCATGAACCGGAATTTTAGACGGACTTTTTATTTGCGTTGGGTTTCATAAAAGACCGGCTAAAATAATGTCTACACGTGTCTACATAATACGACCTTTTCGCATGAACCGGAATTTTAGACGGACTTTTTATTTGCGTTGGGTTTCATAAAAGACCGGCTAAAATATTAGCATGGCAATTACGTCTACATCGTTTTCCTCAAGCCGTTATCCCGGGCAAGTATCATTCCACGTGCCCAAAAACATATGCCTGCGACATATGTTTCATTTTTAATTTCAAGACAAGATATTTAAGTGCTGACTTGTAGTATTTTCGATATTTTTTTTTTATTAAACATGTATGTTTTAGTAACCGTTTAGTTGGTATATCATGTCATTCACGAAGATGCGTTTGATTCGTAATGTCATGTTATTAAAGGTTAGATTTGACAAATCTGTGCGTCATCGTGGATGACACGAACTATATATGTATGTATGGTGTCTCTATTTTTTCCTATAAAGTTTTAAGTCAAAATGCATTACTATACATATTGTTAGTCCGCATTTTCGTTAGCCATATTTTGGTTTTTCTCAAAAACGCGTAATTTTTCAGGATTGGCATAAAATGCCATAAAAAGTGATGTCGGGGTCGTGGAGCAAGAGAACAAGACATCACATCTTTGAATTTTTCAAAGATGAATCATGTTGCTCATTATTTATTATCACCAATAATTATGATTATTTTTCAGATGACAAGTAGAAAAAAACATGTTTGCATACAGTTTGGTCACCCTACTCAATGTGACGTCTTGTCGCTTTCCATACAGCGTATGTGAAAAGTCATAGGGTGACCATGATTACTTCGTATAAGATTAATTTTACTTGAAAAATAATAAAATCAAACTAATTATCTTTCAATCAAATACTACCGTATGATAATGTAAATCATTTATATATTCCGAAAAAGTGGTTCTGGATCACGACCCAGAAATCACCCTGTATAGGATAACGTAAGGAAAATCCTGAAAAGTTAACGGTTTCAGAGTTATGTCTAATGATAATATGACTATCATTACATTATGACTTTCAATAATTATGCCAAACAAAGGGATCCGGTATTTATGTGACTGACGTTACTTAATAGAAAAATGATTACACACAAAAGCTGTCGGTGTCTTGTTCTTATTATCCCCGACTCAACCGACCCTCAGGCCTATCTAAAATGCATTGATAATAATGAAAAATGTCTGACATAAACATAAGTATATAGTTCGTGTCATCCACGATGACGCACAGATTTGTCAAATCTAACCTTTTATAACATGAAATTATAAGTCAGGCACGCGCCGTCGCGAATGACACGACCACTCAAGGACTATACCAGATTCCGCCACTCTGTGAACTGAAATTGTAATATTTATTTTGTGTAACTACATTCCACACCGTTGTTTAACTTGCACGGCTTCCATCGCAGTTGTGTTTATATTTTATGTCTTGAATTGTGTTAGGTTTATTTATTCAGTAGCTATTCTGATTCAGTAATTAAAATACATGAATTTCATTTAATTAACTGGAGACAAATAAGACTTAACGTTAAAATTTTTGTATATCTTCTGAATTTCAACCTGTTAAGGCGAATTTCTTAGTAGCTATCAATCATCAAGGATTACTTTTTAAAGTGGACGTTTGCTTACTTAAATAATAAGTGGTTTTAAGATAGATGGATTTTAAAATGTGCTTCAGATAGGTACGGTTATACCTAACTTAATGAAAAATGTACACCATTAGGATTCTGTAGTTCACCGAATTCCTTCAGTTTGTATGTCTGATCGTCCACGAATTTGCCTAGAATATTGGAATCTGTAATTTTTCGAGGGTAAACACGTCTACAAACATAATGGGATGGGAGATCATAGATAGTTCGCTAAGAAGAGTGGACATATAGGTACATAATTATTATATATATATATATATATATATATATATAATATGTTTATTTATATATATTGAATATGTTTATATGTAGGAATATTTAAAATATATATTTGTGTAAGTATAGTATCATAGTAGTCTCGACTTGTGTCTATTTCCATATCAACTCTTTACAATCCTGCACCAAACTATTTCTATATAGCCCAATGGTTGACTGGTAGAGAATACCTCAAGGCGTTAAGTCCGCCATTTGTACTCTTTTTGTAAATTTGTGCAATAAAGTTTAAACAAACAAACAAACAAACAAACAAACATATGGTGACTATTATAGTATGACTGCGTCACATGATGTCCCTCAGGTTGGTCAAATAAGCCCCCGGTACAGTCACGGACTTTTAGGATTCAAGCTGATTTGGTTATCAATGTTAACGGCATAAAATGTCCAATGTAAAGTAAACCCTAAATGGTTCATCAATTAAAATCCCTGACTGTACGTGATGATGCACCTGCACTGACAGTTACATTATATAAAGGTGATATTCGTTCATTATATAAGGATGAAATCCAAAGGTAATTTCAACCATAACCAATAGAATATGAACAGTAGGTATAGGGTACACCTAGTCATCCAAACATGAACTCTCATAAAAGCCATTCAAATCGTCACAAAGCGGAACTTCTCAAGAACACCTCTGGCCTCTTTAACCCGTTCGCCGCTCGAGGGGTTTGTCGCCAACAAAGACCTGGAGAGGCTCGAGACGTCTTTGAGACCACTAAGTAATGAACACTCGAATGCATTGTTGGTCTAAGTTATGAGAGAATTGCAATGTTTTAAAACCCGACGCAAAAAGAGGGGTGTTATAAGTGTGACCACTATGTATGTGTGACGTTCTGTGTGTCTGTTTGTGGCACCCTAGCTCTTAAACGGCCGGTGACCCGAAATTGTTTCGCGAGTGCGGTAGGTAAACTCTAACCAGCGTGGTCAGAACTTTGCTAAAAATCGTCAGTAAGAACGCATACCCCTATAACCTCCACACTTGACGTAGCACTTGGCATGAAAACTTAGCGTGGTCCGTCTCTAACCCCTTCAACGTGTATACCGTCTAGCGTCCAGCACTAGTGCAATCAACCACAATTAGTATTCCAAGTACGCACGGACTCGCGCGACACATCAATTAGGAGGGCTGTCACTGCCATCACTTGCCGAGTTTAGGCATGCTCGCTTTAGAACACAGAACTTGAAACAAATGGAATGCGATTTAAGGTAATTGCGGGCTAAGTAAGAGTAACGAATTAAATCAATCGATCAAATGCTGCAGACGGTAACGTTTAGAGAGGCCATTAGGGTACGTAACCAGTATATGCCTCGCATAGTACGAGATTCATACAAGACTTAGATTTCTCTCGTGTGATCAGACCCAACATCAAAAGCCTAATTTTCTGATTGAATAAATGGGAGGAGGAGGGACCTCTGTTGTCGTGTTGGTCTGTTGTATTGTTGTGTGAGGTTATGGCATCTACCGCGAATGCCGAAAACGCTGATTACCCTGCTCTAGGCACAGTTGTTTTTTTTTTATATGACCACGATATACTAATTATCCCAAGAAATCGACTAGTCCGCTCAACCGATGAGAATACGATGAGGACCTCGCCGCAATCTGTTCCGACTGTAGATACGTGTGCGATTAGATATGACAATCGAGACCCAGGACAAGTTAGGAAAGGACGTGGACGTAAAATTAGATGTAGATATAGAGAAGGGACGCCCAATTGGGAACAGGCGGGCTGTCGATCGCTTGTTGCATCCATTTAGCCCAATTCGCTGGAGTTGTAGTTGCAGGTTACTGTCCCAGCGGCATTCCCACGACATTCTTAAGGGCCCTATACACTGGCGATTTGCGAGCGAGTTGATACCGAGGTACAGAACTACTGCATTTATAATATTATTAGGGAACTGCAGAAAGACTGCAAAAAAGATCACTCTCAATGATTGCCATGAAAACAGCCTGCTACAACTCCTAGTGTCAAAGAAAAACTCCCTCAAACTGAAATCCTTTTAGTCTTTTTTATTCAGCAACGAGAATTTCAATGAATAGGACAAGTGAATATCCTTGGCACAAACCAATGAATGGAAGTTTAACTACCTCTAACTCAATTGTTGCCCATTTTACCGCTAATCACCTTAAGTTGTGCCCACAGCTTTTATACCTATTGAAGGGTAGTGACACTTAACTCTTGGAAATTTTAGTCTAGATTTAATACAGTGACTTTATGACGGTTCAGGCTTTATCTCGGAAACTATTAGGTCTACAGGGACAGTTCTAGTCTCCTACTGTAGCAAATTTAGTCTGCTTTAAAAAACGCCTCGAGAAGGTAATACCAAAAGCTAGCCCTTTAGGGTTATAATCGCCCAAATCAAAAAGAAATACGAAAATTTTGTTTTTTGATAAAGTTGCGTTCGGCGCTCGAGGTCACAAAAATTATTCATTGAGCCAACATCATAAACAAGTCTGCAAACATTCAGAACTACCGGATTTGATGCAAACGAACCCCATTACAAAAGGTGACAAAGTTACTGGATTAATTGTAGTAGGTTATAAGAAAGCATAAACATTTTTGTAACCGGCCTGTTGTATCTCTCCTTAAATGTGACGTTCGGAGTCAGACCTTATCAGCATACAGGTGACGTTTGGATTCAGACTGCACCAATACTGCTGAATTCGACTGCATTACTACAGAAAACGTCAAATTTCATATAAATTTCTCGATAAAATGACCTTTTTAGACATTTCCTTCATCCTGGTTCAGTCTGAATCCTAACGGCACCTTAAATCTGACCTTGCTTTCGCCATATTTGAATTATCGATGAGTTTTTGCTGCCATTGCGAACTCCATAGACCTTTTTTCCATCGTATATTATAACGAACCGAGATTATATTGAAAACTGATTGGTTGTGTACACTCGCTCACTCCAGTGTGTGTGAAAGCGTGACGCGCTACATCATATTGTATTGATATTATACTGTTCTCTAATTTCTAAATGTTGCATCAGACCTTTGCGTACACAGTCTCTGACTGCCCAAAGGACTAATAAATCGTAGTCCCTCGGCACCCCGGAGTGCCCTGGACAGGAGTTATTGGCTTTTTTCCTGCCTAATTGATCAATCGGTGCTGGCCACGGGGGTGATAAGCGAAAGACAACTGGGATCGGATCGGACTACGCTGTATATGTCGATTTAGGAAGATGAATGTGTAAAGGCTTTGTTAGTCCTCGCACAAATTATTTAACAAAACCGTATTTTTTTAACGCTCACTTAAAATGTAGTAGCTTAATGTCCATTAAGGCCCCGTAGTTTCGTGTTATTTCAATCTCACTGAGCTTAAGCATAAGCGAGATGAATTAGCGTGTTCGGGGCCGCGGATATCATGTTTTTGAGTTTTAATTTGTTGTAAGTTTTAACAAAAACAAAGTAACCGATGAGTTCCCTCAAAAATATAACGCATTTTTAGAAGCAATTTTAATTTTTTTAGCTTTTGTGGGTAATTGTTTCAAAACTTTAAAGTGCGTTGTAGACCTATGTTCGTGTTTTTTTTTTTATATCGAACAGAGCCAAAGATTCAGGATTCGAATCCTGAAGTCACTAGAGAAAATCCTCAAGATTGCTCATTATATTTTTTACAACCTGGCAACCGTTACGTGATTTTAAAAAGCGGTACGAATTTTCAAAAACATTTCCTTTCTGTACCTACGGCACCTTAAGGACAACGTGGCCGCATGCCAAGTTACGTCAACAATTTGAGATTATATCTTAAGACACAGTAAGTTACATTTAGTTGCATGAGGTTCAGACAGCTCCAATAATAATTGATGTTAAATCCGAATTTAGGGTATAAGCAGGTTTCCAAAAAAAAAAATACTTATTTTGCCTTAACTGTCCTTAATTTTCCATACAAAATGTATTAGTCAGTTTTGTAACGCTCCATACAACACGCCAGCGTAACAAAACTGTCAATTAAAAGTGGGACACTTTTTTTTATTGCTTAAATCGATAGTGCTCGTGATTCTGAGTAGAAATAACCCAAAATTTGTCATGTTTTCCAAAATAAAGTGCATGGTACACTTTTTTCTGAAAATGCCCATAAACTTAAATTCTTCCATGTTTTTGTCCCCAGGAGCTAGCAGCGGCAACGCCGACCCAACGCAACTGGCGCGGGATCCTCATAGCGCTACTAGTGATTGCGGCAGTGCTTGGCCTGATTGTATTCAGTATCGCCCTGCTAACGCCAGCTGGTGATGGTGGAAGGGTGCGCGGGCGCCGGCCTGCACTGCATGAGCTGTTGCAGGAACATTACAAGCCGTTTAATGGGACTTGGCTGTCAGGTAAGTCAATGAAGATGAAGACTAATTGTTGTTGAAGTTTTGAAATATGCGCGCGATCCTCATAGCGCTCCTAGTGATCGCGGCAGTCCTAGGCCTGATCGTGTTTAGCATCGCGCTATTAAGGCGAACGGTAGGGCAAGCTCTTTCCATACAAACTTTGTGCGCGTTTTTCTTCGTTTGTGTTTGCGCTACAGTTATTATTTTTGGTAAATATGCTTATTTTTCTGTTAGCTAGGGTTCGATGTAGTATTTTTATTTTTGTTTTTGTATTTTTGCATTTTTTTTTAATAAAGAAAAATTTCTACATCAAGTTCCGCGTATATCCAATATATATACAAAAAAATGAAATGAAATGCTATAGTGCCAAAACTAACGAATAAAACTTGCATAAGGTTTGTATGGAGAATGCCTTGCCCAACCCTGCGCCTTAGCGCCAACGCCAGCTGGTAACGGTGGGATGGGCGTGGGCGCCGGCCTACGCTGCATGAGTTGCTGCAAGATTATTAATGAACATTTTTGTTTGAACCTGTGAAGTAAATACACAATAATCAATGAAGGCAAGAAACAAATCTTTAGAAACCTTTATCATAGAGTCTCCCCGTGTGTCATGATTATTTTAATTTACGTATGTGTGCGGTTGTAGGCACGTATTAGGGTTGGAGGCGACCATCTTTATGTGAGCGCAAGCGAAATAAGTTTTCATCACACTTGCTCGAAAAAGATCTTATTTGATGCAGGTGTATTGAAGGACAAAAGCCTATATTATATTATATATAAAAAAATCTTTAAAAAAATAGCGTTATCGCTTTTTTATTAATAATGTCACTTATTCATACAAACCAAGTAGCATAAATGAGTTTTACTTTTAAAATACTGAAGTTTATTTTTTAATATTTTTGTTTATGTTTAAAATTATTTAATTTGATTAAGTTCAAAATATTTTTACATAACTTTCAATCGTGGCTGAATGCCGAATAGATCTGTGCCTTCGATGTCCACCCTGTCGCGAAATTACAAAATGGCGGACGAATGTTTGATATGTCACCGTATTTAAGAATTATTTCGCTGAAAAATTTTTTCTTCGCAAGTGTGATGAAACACATTGTGTGTTACGCCGGGGGTAAGAATATTGTAAACTCGGGTTTTTAATTCCACCACCCTCGTATCCGAAATTTCACTTACCCCCCTCGTAATTTCTTATAAATCTTTCCTCCAATTCAATAAGTTCGAAAGTGAAAAAGTCTACTTTTCAGGAGAGTCAAAACGAAATTGACAATTGATGCATTTGTATACCAAAATTTTCATTTGTGCTTTTATTACCATTATCGTTAAATGAAATTGACTGTTGATTTTTTGGCAACAGTTGTACTTATCACTCCAAAGGGGACGAATAAACTCAATGACCTGTATAGGTACTTAGATACGTTATTGAAACATGCCAAAATTAAATCGATACTGAATATACCTAAACCTACAAATCAGCAAAAGGCCAGTGTTATAAATAGTAAAGACAGCTATTAAGTATTATCCTTCTAGCATGAATATTCAAATAACAGCTACCTTAGATTCCAAATAAGATTATTTACAGATAAGCCTACTCTAGTCTGCACTTAATATAATGCTATTTCAGCGTCTTTAGACGTAAATCCTAGACGGTGAAAGGTCGTCAGTCAATGACCTGTGCAAAAGCCAGTCCTTTGACTTTCAGGCTAGTGCGATAAAAGCATAATCATAGGTGATATAGGTATCTTTATCACGTAACTAATAAGGTTACGTTGTAGAGAATATCGCTACTTTAACCTTTCATATGGTGCAAAATACTTTCAATTCGTAGGGATTATCACCATCCGATAGTGATGGTGAAGTATGTCCGGCTATTTTACTCTATAGAATTGACGAATATGTGACATGTCTAAACTCCAGTTATTTGTGCAACAAGAGAGGAAAGTTAGTTTTTACTTGGGAGTGTCGATTGAGTTGAGTGTTGAAACACGAGAAGTAAAATAACTTTGCTCTCGTGTGACACATACAACTTTTCACCTCAGTAGTGAGAACATATTAAAGGTTAAAACAATTCAACATCAAGTAAAGTTTTTATTCCTGTATTCATGGCCTTCACTAAATTAAAAAGCTACTTTGTCTCACTGCCTGGAGTGACGAAAGTCGCACTTTTCACACTCTCTGGAGTGACAAAAGTAGGCTTGTTCGAGCTGCTGAGGTGAAAATAAATAATGATGAATAATGATTATAATACTTTGTAAATCTTAGATATAAATTAATTAGTATTAGGTATATGATTATAATACAATACAATACAATACAAATACACTTTATTGCACACCTCAATACAGAAACAGTACAAATAATACAACACATAAAGAAGAGGTAAATAACAGGCGGTCTTATCGCTAAAAAGCGATCTCTTCCAGACAACCTTTAGGTAGAGGAATTAAAAAAATGTATGTATGTAATTATGTGCTGTATGTTTCCCATTAAATGTAATTTATTATTAGAATGTCGCAATAAAAAAAATTAGATATAGACGATCATGTTTTATATCGATAATCTTCACAGAAGGGAAAAAAAAAATATATATATATATATATAATATATATATATGTTATGTCAGTAGGTGTAGTAGGTGTAGGTGTAGGTGGTGTATAATGCATGGTTTATTGTCCTAAACTTTTTATATACCTACCTACTATACTTAGTTATAGTACCTAGTTAAAGGAAAGCAAAGTTTGCATGCTTCATTAAGTAAAATGTACGCACTTAAAATTACCTACAGTCCAACTATATTTACCACTACAGTTAGAGGACGTATTTCAACCGATTCTTGTGAAATTTGGTCAGCAAGTTCGATAGTTATTAAGACTTTTTTTACCATACAAAAATAAAAATTCAAAAATAAAAAAACGGCGGATCTTATAGAGCCACTGGTATATAAATTTAATAAGATGTTTAAAGTTAAGTCTACGGCTTAAGATGCTTGTAAAGCTTATAGGTACGTACTAATCCAAGGAAAACATTGTGAAGAGATCCTGATCGCTTCCCAAGCCGCCCGCGTCTGAATAATATTGATCGCAAACAAGCGCTAAAGCGTGGGAGTCGTGGGAGGTAGGCAGCGCAATGTTGACGACAAACACTTCTACAACAGAATAGATATTAGTACTGAGTAATGGCCATACCCCGGTTTGACGGGTTCAATTTGATTTGACGTGTTAAAAGTGTGAGAATAAGTGAAACTTACTGGAGTCTGTGCGGAAAGAGAAGAGTCGTGGAATGTATGGGGCTCAATACATTTCACGACTCTTCTCATTCCGAACAGACTCTATCTATACGATATATATATATATATATATAATAATAATAATTCAGCCTATATACGTCCCACTGCTGGGCACAGGCCTCCTCTCATGCGCGAGAGGGCTCGGGCTATAGTCCCCACGCTAGCCCAATGCGGATTGGGGATTGGGGATATATATATATGTCTGTGCTCTTTTCCCTCTCCCTCTTAGGAATAAGTTCGCCTTTGTACCACCCAATTATTTTCCATCTGACGAAATATTTATTTTTCTCGTACAATAAAGTGTTTACTTACTTACTTACTTACTATACGTTGATGTCGATAAAATTATGAGATAAGACAGTTATTATTGTGTAATTTTAGAAATTATAATCGCTTTACGTGAATTATAATCGTTTTAATTTCAACATACCTCCGCGCGTTCTTGAAATGAAGGGTCTTGACAGACAGACGGACGGACGGACGGACAACAAAGTGGTCCTATAAGGGTTCCGTTTTTTCCTTTAACCGGTAAACTTTTTTATTGAATTTTTTTAAAATACAATGCACACGAAAATCCGTTCAGAATAGTCTGGTTCCTAGGTTTTTGCATTTTTAGGTCTAATAGTCCTCAACTAGAAAGATAAATAAGTATTATTGACCTACCAGTAATTTTAACTATTTTGTAACTGTAATTTTGTAACTATTTTGGTTTGGCCCCGACTTTAAACATGTCTGTTGCAAAAGAGATAAAAAAAAATGTTACTCTTATTGATGTCGGTTTTCTTTTTATTAAATATTTTTTTGTTAGGATTAAGTAGAAATCATTATAAATTACGAAATAGAATGGAGAGAGGTGAAATTGCGTCACCGTTTCCTTTGTAAACAATATCTGCGGTGAACATTGAAGATACAAATCGAAATACATTGTATTGTAATATTTGGGACGACGAGATATTGTAATTTTCAGGTGTTTTCAGTTCAATTAGTACAGTACATAGTAGAAGCTGGTAAATATCAAATGATATTTCATACATAAGTTCCAAAAAACTCATCGGTACGAGCCGGCGTTTGAACCCGTGACCTCCGGATTGAAAGTCGCACGCCACGTCTTACGCTAGGCCACCAGTCTATATACTACTAAAAATAAATGAAAAATAAACTCTTTTTTTTTTCTATCGACATAACTATAACTTTTTAAAGTTTTGGTAGAAGTTTGCACTTTTAAATAGCTATAATCTGGTTTCCGTGTTTTTTTTTTTCTAAATAACCTCCTAAATGAAGCTGTACCATGCACGTTGTTTTAGGTAAAACACAACCCTGGCTCTAGTAGATAAATACGGGTCTTCGCAGACAGATGGCGGTGTTAAACGTGATAGATATTCTTGTTTAAATGTAACTCGACTTTCATGTGGAGATGTCGCAAGTAATATATTCGTCTACACAGCGAAATTCTGAAACCTTTTATTTAGACTACCTTAGTAGACTTATTTAGACTTTTCGTAGTAGTAGTAGTTTAGTAGTGTAGTAGTAGTAGTAGTAGTGTTTACTAGTAGTAAACAGGTATCTAGGTATTAGGTTGAAGAGCAAGTTTCAAGCTTCGTATTAAGGCAGAATTAGTAGCTACCTCGCAAACGGATATTAAGTACCTAATCTGCTATCAGACCCCTCAGCAATATAATTTGCTATTTATTGTATACTCATTGTATTGGTTTAAGGTTTTGGCTGGAGTCTTGATATTTGCCCTTGATGAAAACGCGTAAAAAAATAATATAAAACCTACAATTTTCCGTTAAAACTTACTAAAGTAAAATCTCTGCTTCATCGTTATTTAATCTATACCCTACCTTCAACATTGTGCGCCTGGCCCTCAGCGAGCTCAGTTAGGAATGTAATATAATAATACAGTGTTTGCGGCTAAAGGGCTTTGTTAAATTATTGGAATAAGCCGATGGGACGGAATCTCAGAAACATTCAAGTAAAACCGGCATGTATTTGATCTCGAGATCCGTAACAAGTATGCGTGATGGCAGATCATATTACGCTGGTTATACTAGTCAGTGACGGGGATAAGCCAGGGCGTTTTAAGCATAATATTGTAAGGTATGGGAATGCGCAGTTTTGGATAGTAGTAGAATTTCACGCATTTAACTTAAACACAAGAGTAAATTTTAACTGCGAATAATCTAACCGACTTCTTTTATACTAGTTGCTTCGTGAGCTGAGCTGTAGACCTCGCGAACCCCCATGGATCCGGCATTTTACATTTTCCAAAAACTGAATGGAAAAAATTAAACTATTATATTATTGAACTTGCTCACAAAATTTCTTGATAATTGATTCAGAAATGCGTCGTATAGGACTGACATACGAAAACATTTTTCCATTCAGTAACGAACGGTCATATCTTATTTTCTGTACTACGTCGGTGACAAACAAACAAACATACCGCCCGCCTAATGGTAAGCATTCTTCGTAGCCTATGTACGCCTGCAACTCCAGAGGAGTTACATGTGCGTTGCCGACCCTAATACTCCGCACCCTCTTTGAGCTACACTACACTACACTTGACCGCCGGAGAAGTGGGCTCCGGACCTACCCCGAGCCCTTCTATGCAAGGAAAAAGAAGAAGAAGACAGCACACACTCAGATGACGCCAATATAGGCACGACGCACATGCCAACCTAAGCTACCGATCGCCTTCACCATGGCCCCGAAACCTGACCCCGCTCAAAAGGTATCACCAGGCTAGGGGTCACGGGGTTGGGTAACGGTCGGTAGCGATAAAGCAGGCCTACACCTGGCGCTCAATCGTCCCAAAAACGACGATGAAAGACCGACCCATGAGGATGGGACTCGAATGGAGTTAGTCTCCGTAGCTGAAATGCGGACGAGACCCCTCACACCCTTGCGAACGGATGTCGAATGAGCTACAAGCAAACAAACGGTCAATAATTACCTATAATTGTATATAGATTAGAGATAAGTACAGGAATATAGAAATGGAACAGCGATTAAAATTTGTGACCATACCGAAAATTTCCAGAAACAAGCCTAGGTTATTGTATCTGCCGTAGGTATTTTTCTTCGTATACATACAGCATTTCTCTCACCTAAATTGAAATTGTTCAGTGTTTGTTCAATTTACAGTGTCCAGTCTTATCTTAGTGTAAGGCCAGAGTGGACGCTCGAAGCGGAGCGTTCGGCGGGGCGTGCAGCGTGGCGTCGGGCTCATAAGTGATGTGAGCAGCGTGCACTAAGGCCGCTCCTATACGTTTGCATTTGTTTAACATGCACGCCGAACGCCGCCCCGCTGCACGCCCAACACGAACGTCCAGGTCAGGCCTTACACTAAACCTCCGTTGTCTGTCTGTATCTCATGAATATGTAGGCAGTTGAAATTTAAATAATTGGTGTATTATATAATATTGTTAAAACAACTATGAAAATAAAACAAATGTTACAAACATGGTTACACTTAGTGAGTAAATTTTGATGATTATATAAAGCAACAATCAGATGAAATATTTTACAGGTTGTTAAAATGAAATCTTTGATCGGAATAAGTAAAGGGGAACTTGTCCTAAATATATATAAATTATACTAAAAGCTACAAAATACATTAAAATAATAAAATTTCATTTACAATAACAATATACATATAGTAGATATATAGGGGATTACTATAACTAGCTCAAATCTAAAATAGACCCTTCAGACATTGTACCAAGGATGCTGGCGGCATTTCCTTGTATCGCAATACTGATATGTTGTGCGAGGAAGCCGCCAGCTCTTCGGTCACCAGTTACGTCAACCAGACGCTTCGCAATTTCTACAAAAAAACTTGTGCGCGCTGGGCTTGAGCGACAATTCGGGTTTCGGGTGGGACGGTCCACCATAGACACCATAAACTCTCTCAGAGATTTCAGCAATTACGCTGCGAGAAGAGGGGAGGGGACCGTAGCGGTGTCACTGGATATCGCTAATGCTTTTGGTACCCTCCCCTATGCAGTAATTGCAGAGGCACTACGCTTCCACCGAGTGCCACTTTACCTACGGCGGGTTATAGAGCACTACTTAACGGACAGGGTAGTGCTCTATAAAGACCAAAATGGCCTAAAACAAAGGGCCATGGCCTGCGGGGTTCCACAGGGTTCGGTACTAGGGCCCTTACTGTGGAACCTCGGCTATGACTGGGCAATAAGAGGTGCCCAACTTCCTCGCATGATCACCATTTGTTACGCCGATGACACAATGGTGGCTGTGCGGGGAAAAGATAAGGCGGAGACTCTGCGAAGGGCAGCGGTGGCCACAGAGCTCACCGTAGGAAGAATAGAGCTATTAGGCCTAAAGGTGGCATTAGCTAAAACAGATGCCATAATCTTTGGGGGACGAGGGTGGAAGATTCCAGCAGGAACCAGCATACCTGTCGCGGGTGAGGCGGTCCAGATCAAGTCCAACATCAAATACCTTGGCCTCATTCTGGACCGCAAATGGAATTTCGAGGAGCACTTTAAAAAGTTGGCTCCTCGAGTAGTGGGTGCGGCCTCGGCCCTGAGTAGTCTCCTGCCCAACATAGGCGGACCTGGCTCACTATGTAGGCGCCTATACACAGGTGTTGTGAGGAGTATGGCAATGTACGGAGCTCCCATCTGGGCGGACCGGCTCTCCAGCCGCAATAGAGCACTCCTCCGTCGGCCTCAGAGAGTCATTGCCCTGCGTGTAACAAGGGCATATCACAATGTGTCACATGCAGCGGCATGTGTGATGGCGGGCACTCCCCCGTGGGAGCTTGATGCGGTAGTCCTCGCGGAAAGGTACAGGGTGAGAGCTGAGGCCAGGGCGCGCGGAGAGCAGCTAGATCCTGAAGATGGGGAGAGAGCAGAAAGGCGTGCGCTGGACCGGCTTAAAGAGAGGTGGAAGAACCTACTGGAGGATTCCCCCTATGGAACACGCACAATAGGGGCAATCCTCCCTTCCCTAGACCAGTGGGTTGAAAGAAAGTTTGGCGTTCTCACATTCAGATTAACGCAGGTAATGACCGGGCATGGCTGTTTCGGTCATTACCTGCATGAAATTGAGAGGGAACCCACGCCCCGGTGTGTCATGAGTGCGGTGACCCAGACGATACGGCTCAGCACACCCTTGAGCTATGCCAAAAATGGGACATGGAGAGGCAGCAGCTCATAAATAATGCTGAAATAGAAGGAGGAGATCTTTCGCTGCACAACGTGATAGCAGCTATGTTACGCGGCGAGAGACAATGGGAAGCGGTTGCCTCCTTTTGCGAAATAGTGATGAAGCAAAAGGAGGAAGCGGAGCGAGTGCGTGAAGATGACGTGAACGCACACCCGCTACGGCGCAGGCGAAGAGGAAGAAGGAGGTTGCAGTACATTAACCGCCTGCTTCCCCAGTAGAGCTATGGGTAGGGGACCCACAATATGGCTCTACCCGTTTGGGGAGGGGTTGTAGCGTTGCCAACCCCTCCTCCTAAGGCGCGAGGGTGCTAACGAACTTGGCAACCGGGGGAGCACCATGGATGAATGCTAGCGACCCCACGATGCTCCCCAAACCGGCAAGAGGGTGTAACGCCGCAGAGGGTTTAGTGGGTAGTCTTCTCTCCCCTTTCTGACGTAGAAAGGTGCGAGAGCTGTGAGTCCCACATACCCCCCACTATAGGCCGACACCCCATGGCCTGGGGATGATGCGTAAAAGCATTCCCTCTGCGTCAAAAAAAAAAAAAAGGTAGCATCCAACACTAACTTCCGTCCCAGGCTCCAAGGAACCAAGGATACCCCATCAGCCCTCTTGACTCATCCCTGTTAATGCCAGTCGGCTCAAGAAGAGCAGGCACATTGATGGCGGCAAGAGATCGACGGATTATGTTATTAAGCGACGCATTACAATTAAATCTAAACTGTCAAACATCTCGTTCCGCGCTCTTTCAGAGGCAAAAATGCCCAACACATTCAAGTTTTGATCTAGTTTTTATAAAGGTATTTAAGCCTCAGATAACTATCGACAGCTGAACGAACAGAACCTTCTATTTTTAATTTTCCGGCCCGTCGAACCTTTGACCCCTCACGATTCGTTTTAATCTAATCTCTTTGGTGTTTTTTCAATGGAAGGAAAAGCGAAAAACTCTCGGGGCTTTCGATTTGAGGTTTGAAAGGTTCCCAACTAAAAACCATCTATTTTAGATTCGAACGAACGGGTTTAGGAAAGACTAGTACGAGTACTACTCACTTGGCTAAAGCTATAGTAAATTTATATAACGTAATCCATCTTGAAACAAAGAGTACGAAAAGAAAAGTGATGCACTCGAAAGGGCACCGTCAATCGAGATTTTACCGACGAATTCAGTTTTTTTTTTTTTTTTTTAGTACGAGCGAGATGCATAGAAAGTAAGTTACGCAATATAATAATATGTCAGTGTCAAACTGATGGTAGCCGTACTAAATAACCATGTTGTAGGGCTAAGATGATCGACTCTTTATCATTTGGCACCATGCCTGTCACGTTCTTACAAGTATGTAAGTGCGAAAGTGACGGGCATAGTGACAAGTGATAAAATTGCAATCATGCTGCGGTGGCAGCATGGTTGCAATTTTATCAATTGTCACTATGCCTGTCACTTTCGCACTTGAGAAGGCTCAAGTTATCACTTTATCAAGTATTACATTACATTTCTGTCGAAAGAAAGCGCTAATCAATTCCACGCATGTGTCGCTGACTGTACTTTTCTTACCACGAGCAAGTAATACTCATCGAGACAATACTAAAAACCCCAAACACAATGAGGTTGCAATGTTTCATCACAGAGTTCCTGTGGCCGCCTCCTGTCTCCATCATCAGATCAGCTCAATGGTATATAGCATTGTCACCCGATTTACATATGTGTGCAAGTCTTCAGCTCAACCGGATATCAGAAAGTGATTGAAAAACCGGCCAAGTGCGAGTCGGACTCGCGCACGAAGGGTTCCGTACCATTATTTATAAAAACGGCAAAAAATTATGTTTGTTGTATGGGAGCCCTTAAATATTTATTTTATTCTGTTTTTAGTATTTGTTATTATAGCGGCAACAGAAATACATCATCTGTGAAAATTTCAACTGTCTAGCTACGACGGTTCATGAGATACAGCCTGGTGACGGATGGACGGACGGACGGACAGCGAAGTCTCAATAATAGGGTCCCGTTTGACCCTTAGGGTACGGAACCCTAAAAATGGTTAGCAACAAGGTTTGAAAAAAAAATTAGTTACATACGAACATGTCAATAAAATTAAATACTTATAACTCTTATAAGCTTGTAAAAATAAATAAAGGTTGTCCATTATCATTTCTGTTTTAGTCTCAATGCGGGCTCCTACAGCCTATAGCACAAAGAGCTTGAATTACTATCTGAGTCCGATTTTAGGATACGGGTCCACAGTTGGTCAAATCTGTATCCACTCTAAAACTAACTTGGCTCAAAGTTCTCCAATAATTGTAACTAAGTCCTACCTAAAGACTACGTCCCAAGGTCTACTTTGACGGAAAAGTGTCTCGTGTGGCAGCTACATTAGTTAATTACCTTTAGAAATCTATATCTTACGAGTATATATACAAATTTGATAAGTTGGGAAATGAAAGTTCGGCGATAAAAAATTACGCGAAACGTGTGTTAGTAAGTAATAATCGGCCATATCATTTTCGGCGATAAATAAGAGAACCATACATTGATGTACGTAATAGGGGTAGATGAGGTACCAGGCGCTCGATCGTGAGCCACAAAATATAGGTTCCGGGACCTATATTGAATTAGTCGTACGGGTGACGCTGAAGTGTCAACATTGTCATCAAATTCGATAAAATATTGCCAAAGAATGCCGTGTTGCGCCTTTTTCCAGTGCTTCAATAGCTCCAAGCACAAAAACAAAGCTCACGGTATCACTTTTCATTCGTAAGTACTGTTATAACATTTGAAAACATAATTTTTTTCTAAATAAAATTAAAAATTTCCTTGTTATTGAGTGAGCGCGACAGTTAAATAATGCATTACCCATGTGAGTAACACGTTTATCCGAGTGTCAAGTAGGCCTGCCCACTTCATGCATTGTAGAGTCAGCAATTTTTTTTATAAATAATGCAACTTTTTAAATCATGTGCTCCTATTCCTTGAAACTATAGAATGTAACCGGTTTTTATTTTAATATACGAATAACCGGTTGTTAACCAAAAATTCAGTTTTTCTGATAGTATTGTTAAAACAATATCTTGCATTAACTTGAAATCCAAATATCGGGAATAGTCCATCAAAAATTACTAAATAGTACTTGTACAACAATAGGAAAACTATGGACAACATTTTTAACGAGAGCTCGATTTACAATTTTTATATGCGAGTTATAGTGTAGTTTTAAGATGTATTTATGTATGTTGAAAACTGTGTAAAAATATTTAGAACAGATATTAGATCAATCAAATTTAACCTTTTATCATAAACAAAAGAAATAAATAATAATCATCTCTATTTGTCAAGTAAAATGTATGATGACTGGTCTGGCCTAGTGAGCAGTGACCCTGCCTATAAAGCCGATGGTCCCGTCCCGGGTTCAAAGTTCTAATGATGGAATCCATGAAGAATTGAGGGAACACTAAAGTCTTATAGGTACACATATAGTGATTTTTGTGGTTTTTGTTTACAAATTAAGCATTTTCATCCAAAAACTGGCAATTAGTGTAGTGGAACTGCTGATTATAAACAGAACGAAACTCCCTAACTACGTATTTACCGTTTGAGTATTTGTTTTAATTTTTCCTCTTTGTAGAGCAACTAAGGTGATGAAAATGAAAACGATGAAAATCAGAACGAATACTTTAAATTGAACATTCTAATGTAAGGGCACGCTGCCGTCTCAAATCGAGAAAAGTGGGACACTAATTTCGCCTTCGATAGGGAATGATTAAAAAAAATATAACTTTTTGCAATTTTTTTGACTAAAAATGAGTATGAACGTTAAAAAAATTAAAACTATTATGTTTAGAGAAAAAACTTTAACTTGTTTCTATTTTAAAACGAGCCGCAGCAGTGGAAATGCCTAGCGTTGAATTGTGAAAATTAAAAATGATGTTCGGTTTCGTTTTTGATACAATTTTTTTCTCTCCATACATTATAATTTTCCTTTTTATACCGCCCTCTACGCATATTTTTTTTAATTGTATAGATAAACTATCGGTTTTAATTATAAAATACATACGGTTTTACATATTTTATTTAGTGTTAGCGAAAAAATAATTGTTTTCCATAAAATAAATGAAGTGCCTATTTATTTTAATTTCGTATATATTCTGTAAATATTTGTTTCCTGACGCTACCTAATAAAGACCGACGTTGAAAGCGCTTATTCCCATGACTTACAACTTGTCCAATATAAGTGAATCCGTATACGTATCGTAGCTATGAATAAACAAGGTTCACACTTTTATATTGGTTCTCTTGAGTCGTGCGCTCGGTGAACGATTGGAATATATAAATACCAGGAGTAACTACGAATTACCAGTGATTACAATATTGGCTCTTGTCAAGCGTACCTGTCTTTTCCGAAAAACCATCAGAAGTGAAACCCTGAAACCTCGAGATCCCTATCAACTGAGATCATATCGTTATACTGGTTTTCTCGAGGCGACACGTTAGTTGAACATAGTGAATAGTCGACCAGGGTTTCAGAAGTAAAAAACGAGGGTCAATTTCATGCTTTAAAAATATGATAGTCAATAATTTGATATTAATCTCAGTGTAACTCGCTCGCTCAGATATTTGCTTGAGAGAGACGGTCTAAGATTAGGTAATATCAAATCATTGATATTTTTTAAAAATCGAAATGATTTAATATCACTTTAAGACGACAATGTAAGAAGTATGTACGTCTCGCCTACACATTTGTATAATGTTATTAGTTTTTCTCTGTTGCACCTCGAGGAATACGCAAAATATAGGGGTCTCGCTTGCGCAGCACTGTTAACTATATTTGGTTATCCTTGTTGCTCGTTGTGCACATGTACATTATAATGGTGTGTAGTATTTGCAAATGTATGGGTGCTGGACCAGATTTTAGTTTTGTCAACTATTAACGTCACATATCTACCCCTTTTACTTATATCAATGGAACCATATATAAGTTATCAAACATTATCACGCCAAATATCGGATTATTAGCTTTATTAGATGTGTTAAAAATTGTGTTACGTACCTTCCCGATACTTTTCTAAAATCCCCCTTCAGCAAGTAACCACTTAACTTAGGTACTTAAGAAGTTGGTAAGAAGGTTTTATGTTTAACTTTGGACTGGCAGAAAGCCCTGTACTGTGTAACTGTTGTGGTTATTACTATATACAAGTACCTATATGGCCTGTAACACGAGAAAAAAAATTAACTGTAGGCTGTGGATCTCAAACTGACCAACATTTGTTCAGCGCCTTTTAAAAATTACTTGTATTTTGATTTATAGCACACTTTAATCTTCATTATAAGACGCAATGTATTGCAAATTTTGTTATGTTTAAAGCGTGACAAGCAACGTACTAAATAACCATGTTGTAGGACTAAGATGATCGACTCTTTATCATTTGTCACCATGCCTGTCACGTTCTAATAAGTATGTAAGTGCGAAAGTGACGGGCATAGTGACAAGTGATAAAAATGGCACCATGCTGCCACCGCAGCATGGTTGCAATTTTATCACTTGTCACTATGCCTGTCACTTTCGCACTTGAGAAGGCTCAAGTTATCACTTTATCAAGTATTACATTACATTTCTGTCGAAAGAAAGCGCTAATTACACTATTGTCAGCGTAGATTGAAGATAATATTTAATTTGTATTAAACATATTTTTTAAAAGTTATTGAATAAAAGTGTCATCGTTGAGGAGAATAATCTATGTTTAAATTATTGTTCACGTTGTAGGCCACACCCGGTATTAAGGAAAGAAAAAATGGAAAAGAAACTAGATTAGATCCTAAAACTAAGCAACTTTCTACTGGATAATCAGCGCGCAACTAAAATCACGAGTCGTAGATATGTCTCTAGGTCAACAAGATTGCATTGTATGATTATAAAGATCCTATACCTAACCAAATACCTTTACCATACAAAATTTCATCTCAATCATCACATCATCCGACATTGCATTGTCATCAAACTCAACATACTTAACTCTGGAGGTACGTGCGAAGAGAATTAAACATACATTGACACGACAAACGTTCCTCAATTAAAAAGCCTGCGGAAATAAAGGCTTATTTGTACTCGCTTCTCTTTGTGAGCCAGTCTATTGTACAATTATAAAGTATTATGTCGGATTCTATAGCAATTCAAGTCACGTAACTCATATCGGATGCAAGCCACAACGCTCTGAACGTAATATATATGATGTACAGAGCAGAAGTACTTTTTTATTTGTCCTTTTTTTTTTCAAAATCAATAAAGTTTTCAAATATTTTGTATGTAAAGAATCACCTTATTTAAATTCTCAAGCAAATACCAGCTTAAGATTACGTGATTAGTTTCGAAATAAGTAATGAAATTGGCAACGGATGTAAGCAGCAAAAGTTCCCTGGCACCGGCGGAGTTGCAATGTCATCAAAAACAATTCACGATTAGCACGAAAGTAGGTCAAATGTTCAAATTTCCCTAACAAATTGGCAGTCAAAGTAAAATGGGAGGTTTTAATACGAAATCGTGACTACCTGCTGTCAAAAGTCGTAATTCTATCTGAAAGTTTAACACCTTATTTCTTATTCTGGCGCTTATTTCAACTTGAAATGCACTGGATAGGAAAATGCTAAAGGAAATATAACGGTAACAATAAGTTATTGAAGATACTTTTAATTTTAATAATAAATATGATAGTAACTAGGCAAAGTATACATAGTTATTTGTATAATTTACCTGCTTATTATATAATATAACACTTTATTAAACAATGTTACAAATATTTTTTAAGCACTTCATAATCACAATATAACGGCAGGTTCGGATTACGCCAATCCTTTGGCTCCTTGTCGTACCAGAAGTACTGCCCCTTCACCGACTGGTCTACATCCAGGGCTAAATACACCGGGGCCTTGCTTGCCTCTTCCAGTGTGAACACTCCACTGCCAGTCGTCATTGATGTCTGAACGAATCCAGGGTGCAGAGAATTGATGGAAATATTTCTGTCAATCTCTCTCTGTTGCACAACAGTCAATGCGCATAGCGCTATCTTGGAAATCTTGTAAGCTAGCAACTGCGTTTGGAAGAAATCCTCGGGTTTCCATGTTTCAGTCTTCACGGAATTTAAGAACCATTCAATAAATGCGTCGATGTCTGATTTTTGAACGTCCTTTTTCGTCAGTCTGGCGATCCAGTCCTTGTTTTTGAGATTAGAAATGTGCCCGCAGTCGCTGGAGATGTTTATAACTCTCGCGTTTCGGTTAAGGATCGGGAAGAAATGCTCTTGGACTGTTAGAATAGCGTGGTAATTAGTATTAATAACTCGTACGGCGTCGTCGTATGTAGTGTTTTCCCAGCTTTCTGTTATGACGCCAGCATTATTGATTAAGATGTCCAATCCTCCGTGTTTCATTTTAATGTATTCCGCACATCTTCTTACACTGTTTGTATTAGTGACTTCTAACGGGTGGAATTGAGGGTTCAGACCTTTGGCTTTAAGCTTATCTACGGCATCTCTACCTCTATGCTCGTTCCTCGCTGTGACGTAGACATTTTTGACTCCTCTTTTTAATAATTCCTCCACTATGGCAAATCCAATGCCCTGATTTGAGCCAGTTACCAATGCTAATTTATTGATCATGACTTCTTATTATAAATTGTTAATCGTTTCTACTTCGCGACCCACAGAATTTATTCATATAAAAACGTATGTTAATATCGACGTGTTATTAGCAATGGTTTCTTTACATGAATGTCATTAGCAAGGTGACTCCTCGATCGTAACAGTGAATGATAACTTATCAACACTCGACCCTAAGGTCACTCGCAATTGTACGTTATCTAGTATTTCCTGCTCTTCTACTGAACAAGGTACACAATTATAGTGTTTACTAATTTGTTAGGTGATTACGATATGTCAATTATTTTTTTTAAGATGAAAATTATATTTTGCCTTCAAAAGGCTATGACAATACTTTTTTATCAAAATGACGAAATATAATCAACGGTTATTATACATGTATTTTAATTTAGCATTTCTGCATATTTCATGATATAATACAAAAACATGTGCACTACATAATTTACCTGGTCGTCTGGAAAAGATCGCTCTTTAGCGATAAAACCGCCTGTTATCTGCCTCTATCTTTGATCAAATGTTTTTCTTTAATCTGTATCTTTTACTGAGGTAAGCCACTAAAAAGAACTCTTTTTATCTTTACAAATACTGTTTTGTCACATTAAAATCACAATATAGCGGAAGGTTGGGGTTCCGCCAATCTTTCGCTTCTTTATCATACCAGAAATACTGTCCCTTTACCGACTGATCCACGTCCAAAGCTAAATATACCGGGGCTTTGCTAGCCTGTTCCATTGTAAACGGGCCACTGCCATTAGTCATCGACGTCTGCACGAATCCAGGATGTAGAGAGTTCACAGAAATATTTCTATCAATCTCATTCTGCTGCACGGTGGTCAACGCACTCAGCGCCACTTTGGAAATCCGGTAAGCGAGCAGCTGAGTCTGAAAGAAGTCCTCGTTTTTCAAAGTTCCATTTTTGACCGAGTCTAAAAACCAGTTAACGAATGCATCAACATCATCTTTCTTTAAATCCTTCTTCGTGAGTCTGGCTATCCATTCCTTGTTTTTGAGATTAGAAATGTGCCCACAGTCGCTTGAAATGTTGATTACTCTTGCATTCTGATTCAGGATTGGGAAGAAATGCTCCTGGATCGTCAGGATAGCGTAGTAGTTTGTGGTGATAACTCGAACTGCGTCCTCGTATGTGGTTTTCTCCCAATCTTCGGTAATAACTCCAGCGTTATTGATAAGTATATCCAAGCCACCGTGTTTTAATTTCAAGTAAGCCGCGCATTTTTTTACACTTTCTGCATCAGTGACTTCTAGCTGATGAAAAAGAGGATTCAAACCTTTTTCTTTAAGCTTGTTGATGGCATCCTGGCCCCGTTGCTCGTTCCTAGATGTCACGTAGACATGTTTTACTTCTCTCTTGAGTAATTCTTCGACGATAGCGAATCCAATGCCCTGGTTGGATCCCGTTACTAATGCCACTTTGTCAATCATGGTGTTTTTAAATATTTTAAATAAAATATATTTTCTCTTCGGCGATAAATAGCGTTATGTAGTATGATTACCATAGCACGAACATTTTTATACTATTGTTAGATTAACTGTAATCTGCTGTTAGCTTTAGATACTGGCAATCAGTCAATGTCAATATAATATCGTTACGTTTGTAAATGAGTCAGATATTTATACCATTACACGAATGCACTAGGAAGTCAGCGTTTACATAAAATGACGGTTTGATGTCAAACCAGTAGTCTAGTGTTTGCTAGATTAATTAGATTTGCTGAGATGAGGCCATTTCGTGACACTTTACTCTCACTATATTCTCATTTATGTATGTCTATTACTGTTTGTGTGTTTATGAATAAAACAAATAATATTCTATTCTATTCTAATATTAGATACAACTGAGTCCCTTTATATACTCAAACTTATAATAGGGTAATACTTATTCTTATGAAATATTTATAATATTATTAATAAATGACTATGACTATAACCATGACTATGCTTTTTTGTGACTTGTATGTATAAATATTTAGAAAATTACTTCTAGATATCTAAGGTACGACCACAACATTGATAATATCGAAGACACGTGTGTGTATTCACATTTTTATCCCTTCCAGAGGGTATGCAGGGACTTTTGATAGAAATTCTAATATAGCATCGAAATGACTGTTAATTTCTCCAAAAACATCTGGACAAAATGTATAAGCATGAGACAATATATGATTACCCATTCTTATTAATAAATATAATATGTAGTTCTATAAGCACATCATCATCGCGTCTGACGCATATTCTTTGGTTTAATGTAAGCTCGTTCGTAGCGTCGTCTAATTTGAATCAAATTGCAATGCAAAATGCATTCCGTTGCAATTTGTGCAATCAGACGCCATAGAAAATGCCGATATACAACTGTAGCGTAAATATAATGTAAGCTGAAACGGGATGTTGCAGGAGAAAATCTATGTATTTAATAATTTGTAGGTACTTTGAGTAGTTTAACGGCCCGATTCAAACTTTAATAAACATCAAAAATTTGCTAAAGATACGATATGGATTGGATATGTCAGTATCAAAAGCTACTAGTACCTACTAGTTAATGTCAAATATCAACCGCATAATAGTAATTAACAAATACTAATTTACTTTCTTTGTTCTTAAATTTTATTTACAATAACAATATACATTTTTTTTTATTGATCCACGTTCATAAAATAAAAAATACTTAAGGACTAAAAATAAACTATCAATAAACTTAACTATAAATAAAACTAAACCTAAACTAACCTCTAAAAACTAGTCAAACAACCCACCCCGCATCGCTCCCAACGCAAAGGTGCCCGTCACGCTTGCTGCGTTTCCGCGTTGAACCGCGATGGACAACCTTTGCGCTAGGAACGACCCGGAGCGAGGGTCGAGACCGAGATATACAAAATGGATATATACAGAGGATTACTACAGCTAGCTTAAATCTAAAATAGGTCCTTGAGGTATTGTACTAAGGATGATGACGGCATTTCCAGCCAACTGGGTAAACATACATTATAATAATCTTAAAATAACTAATTACTACAATGTAACAGATATTTATAAACTCTTTTAATTTCTATTGCATAACATTGTGAAATCCATGTAAAATAATGTACACAACTAAGTTGATACATAAAAAAAACGCAAGTAATACTTAGACATACCATATCTATGTTAATCAATTGAGTACTAGTTTAATCAGTATCAGAAGTGGCTCTGGGGAATAACCTGTACAAAATTATCTACATTACAAGTTGACTAGACAAATAAAACTGCTTCATAATAAGTAATAACCTACATCACTACACCTTATGAAACAAAGTCCCCGCCGCGTCTGTCTGTCTGTATGTCTATATGTTTGCGATAAAAACTAAAACTACTAAATTTTCGAACCTGCTCACAACACTTCATGAGAATCGATTGAGAAATGCGGCCTACAGCCTGTATGTATGGCAGATCATCTGGGGGAGATCATCATTGACCGAGTGAGAGTTAAGGTCTCCGTTTGAGATTGGGAAAAAATGCTTTAGTATGTATATCCGTCTGTCCGGATATTCTCCTCTACAGATCGCATTTCTCAACTATGTTTTTTGAAATTTTCTAGGCAGGTTCCATAATTGTATCGATTTTTTATAAATTGCGGAGCTAGGGAGGCCTTAAGGTCTCAAGTCACGAGTGGTACCAATAAGTCAGGTTAATGCAACTAACTCCAGGATTAGTTTACCCGTCACGTGGCTCGGAGCGGGGTTATGGTGAGCTAGGATTACGTAATTATTATAAATACGATAGTTGTTTCTATTGTAGAGGAACAGAGCTTGGCGGTTACTCGCTAGGTACCGTTTATAAATCGAGGCTTAGACTCATCAAGAACTTGCATGCAATTTACGTTACATTGCTGATTATTAAGGTAAGCTGCATTCAAAACTTTGATACATACCGCATACAGATACTGCATTGTAATGAATATAGTCTATATCTCATTTTTTTTTTCACGACAAATCATATTTTATTTACAATAACAGTATACATAACGGATATATACAGTGGTGTTACTCTAGGTAGCGTAAATCTAAAATAGGCCTTTGAGGCATTGTATCAAGGATGCTGGCGGCATTTCCTCGTTGTATCGCAATACTGATACGTTGTGCGAGGAAGCCGTCAGCTCTTCGGTTACCAGTTACGTCAACCAGACGCTTCGTGATTTCTCCAAAAAACTTGTGCGCGCTGGGACCCCATGGACCTAGAGTTCAACGCCAAATGGTACAAAATGGTACTCTCTTCCTCGTTTTAAATTTAACCTGTCATATGTGTGTGGTGGTCAAAAATTGTAAGCTCAAACCTTGGCTGTGATACAGATAGAGCGGAAAAATCGTTCTCGAAAAAAAAACATACAACCGAATTGATAACCTCCTCTTTTGAAATCTTGAAGTCGGTTAAAAATGCAAAAGATAACTAAAAATTCGGCTAGGATTCTTATCATGGGGTTAAGAATATAAAACCGGACAAGTGCGAGTCGGACTCGCCCACCGAGGGTTCCGTACTTTTTAGTATTTGTTGTTATAGCGGCAACAGAAATACATCATCTGTGAAAATGTCAACTGTCTAGCTATCACGGTTCATGAGTTACAGCCTGGTGACAGACGGACGGACGGACAGACAGCGGAGTCTTAGTAATAGGGTCTCGTTTTACCCTTTGGGTCGGAACCCTAATAAATCGGAAAAAATTATTACGTATGAGGTGTTCGACATCATAGATATGTACAGCAAAACTATTATCTAAGTACAAATATGTATGGTGCTAAGCTAATAGTTTTGCTGACTGTACAAGGGTACGAAAAACATCATCCTCCCTCGGTAATAACTCACTGATTTTACCAATTTGTGCCCCTACCTTTTTAACGGCCGTCAACTATCTCAATGCCGCTAACTTGTGTAGTTGCCGAACTTTGCAACTCTTTTGCCAAAAAGAGCTTTCGATGTTGCCCAATATTATGATTTTAGGTATGTACGAGTATGTATAATAAATTGTTACTGGATGTTTATATACTTATTTTAGGGAAATACCGATTCACACGAACATTTTTATCAGTATTTTATGTCACGTATCTGAGGCTGGAGTTTATTGGATACTAGATGTCACCTCGAAAATTTCGTAATAAATTGCTATATAATATATAGCAAGTACAGTATATTATACTGAGGTATAACTTTCACTAACAAATTACTTTTAGTTCTCAAGAAATTATAATTTAAAGTTTGTTTTCAGAACTCCGAAATAACATGAGATTGCTCATATTTTGATGAACACTTGTCACTACATTCAATTTTCATATAGGGAGCGTGCATGAACTGTAGGAGGCAGCACAGGAGCCGTCAGATTTTTGGCGCGAGGCGTAAATGTGATGTTTATTGTTCCGGTGTAGCCCACAAGATGGCAGAACCTACTATGCACAAGAAAACACGTGACAAGTAACACACGCTCGGTCGTGTGTGTGTGTATACATGTTTATGGCTCCGATTCAGGCCACAAGATGGCAGACCCTCCAACGCGCACGGTCCCTATAAACGGTTTAACTTTTTAAGTTCTTATATGTATTAAAGGCTTGTATAAAATAAGTACATGTAACTTCATCTAGTAATCAATTTGGAGAATTTTCATTTATTTCAAGTGTGTGAAATTATTTCTTTATCTTTATATTTATGTAATTTTACGAAGAAGTGTTGTTTAAGTTACTCATCATATTTCCTGTCTCATTACTTTATCCCTATTCGGTCACCCGGATAACCGTTTATACGGGTATCTGCAATGGCGACCTGATTGCAGCGTCACCTGGCGGGCAGCCAGTTAACCGACCCGGAAAGTAATTTAAGTAAACAAGTACTCGTAAATCTTCCATAAGTTATTGTTTTTTGAGTGAACTTTAGACTTTTAATTCAAAGACAGGTTATTTTCTCGCTAAGCTTTTCAAAATAAGTGCCTAGAATCACTTCTGAGTTTTGTTGATATTGAAAATTTCTTTGTCACGCCATCAATATTTACAAGTTTTTTTTTATTTAACTTGCAATGTACGAGTATGTATGTAACTATGTTTGTAAGTACGGATCAAATCTTGCAAGTTAAATTTGACCCACTTCCCGATTTCCGATGAAGCTGAAAATGTGCATACATATGTAAGTCATATGTAAGTCGGGTGACAATGCAATGTTATGGTACCATCGAGCTCATCTGATGATGGAGACAGGAGGTGGCCATAGGAACTCTGTGATAAAACAACGCAACCTTATTGTGTTTGGGGTTTTTAGAATTGTGTCGATGAAAACTAGTTGCCTGTGGACAGAAAAAATCAGTCAGCAAAAAATACTTTTACCAAAAACTAAATTGTTGCCAAAAACTTTTTAGCGTTACCGTATTGATATAATTGTTTAATTTTTTTTTTTAATAGGTTGTTATTAAAACTTGTAAACCAAAAATATTCATATACCTATGAAAAAAAAAAGAACTACCTAATCCTTGGATCAGGCTGGACTGGATCTAAAATATATGTAGGTATACAAGTTCCCTTGCGATAACATCGATATTCACTCATAAACGACCATTACTTACAGGGGCAGTGTAGAAACACCCAATTATCTCTAACAATGTGCTAAATTCAGCCGTAATTGAGTCCTGATGGGCAGTTACCCGACTCCGGATAAGAGGGTAATGGGGTTCCTTATAGCACGGAACCCATTAGACGGTTATTGCTGAGCCTTAGTGCAGCCTTAACATAGGGTTTCATTTCCTTAATCTACTTTAAAAGTTTATTAAGGAACCTATAACATGTGTACGTTTAAATGCGCCATTACGTGCACTTCAGCTCGTGGTGCGCGTGCCGCGGCTGCTGCTGGAAACCATCGCGAGCGCGGACTTCTGGCCGAAGGGTGTGATATTTCGGCGGTTTCGTGAGAATCTGCCGAATCCCGCACCGGAACAGGTGGCTCAACAGAAAACTGCGTCGCCAGAATGATTTCTATATATTATTTTTTTATTATTGTATGTATGTTAGTTTGTAAGGTATGTATATGTGGACATTAGTTGCCTGAAAATAAATGATATTTAATTTTATTTCATTTTAAATAGTCTGAACACGGCCATTTCTACTTGCTTGTTCTATTTACTATTAACGACCCTGTGAGCTATAGAATTCGCGAAAGCACATGGCTCCGACATTTTGAATAACATCCATAAACTGAATTGACAAAAAAGTTATGTAGGTATTATAATAGAACCTACTCAGAAATTACTATTAGAAGTATTAGAACAAATTAAAATAGCTTAGGCGCGCCGTAAGCCTTCAGTAAGAAATGCATATACTCGGAAAAATTCGACCTAAGCCGCCGTGACGCCGGTGGCCGAGTGGCTCAAGCATCTGCCGCGATAGCAGAGGACGCTGGTTTGCTTCCAGCCTGGGGCACTGGAGGCCTTGCTCAATTTTTTTAATATATGACATTTATTTCAGTTTTTACTTAGAAATTTCACGAGTATCGGTAAAAAATTAGACCTGTAGAGGAGAACATCCGGACATACGAAAGCATATTTGGCCAAGCTGAACATATTGACATTGTTTACCACGAAATGGGCTCGCCTCAGCATAATGCTGACCCGAAGGTCAGCGCTGATCTTCCGGCGAGACCATTCCTCCAATCCATTTTTATTTATCTACTATTGATACCTTCAATATAACATGTTCTTCGTCAATTAATTATGTACTAAATTATTTAGATAGATGCTATGTTAGATAGCTGCTACCATAAAAAGATACAGATAAAACATCTGGATTGCCCAATTGAGCATAATTTGCTGCCTAGAAACTAAAGCGATTGTCATATCATGCTGACAAAAATGAGCATAGGAAAAATCAGAGATTATTAAATTCCCAAACAACTTCGATTGAACATATCTGGGGGCACGGCAGTGCCCCCACCAAGTCGAGCAAAAAAGCATCACGGCCGTACCATCCTTTTCTCGAAGCAATTCAAACCATTTTCGACCCCCTGTAACTTCGTTGTGGATAAAACTAGAAGGCTGAAATTTTCAGTAACCATGCAGGCATTGTAAAGACACGGTATATTTCAAATTTCATTTCAATTTGAACCAGTATTTTAAGAACGGGTATAACGGGTCAAATTTCTTAATTTTGTCACTCACTGACTCACCGATCATCAAAATTCTAAGGCACTTCTAGCAGACCTAGAAGCTTCAAATTTGGAATATAAGTAGTGTTTGGTGTATGAATCAAGGAAAAACTAAAAAATCTCGAAAAGACCGCAAAGAAAATTAAGCCCATACAGCCAAGTCTTCAGTAAATTTTTTCAATATTGGCTTTATTCGTAACGATGTTTTATTTATGTAAATACAAAAAGAAATGAGATCCCATCAAAAACAATACTTGTCAAAAAAACCAAGTCTCGCAACTCAGTTGTTCTGCGATAAAAAGTTGTGAGATCCATGTAATACCAAGTCGGTTATTAATTTATTCAGTCTCTACTTAAGCGACTTTCTGTCTTAATACGTCCAGTCTCTAAAGTCCCGGATAGACGTGCGAGTAAGTTCGCGAACTTACAGCTCAACGACCTTTTTCGCTCGTGTGTCAGCCTAAGTACGCGTACTTTACAAGCGAAAAAAGTCATCGAGCCATAAGTTCGCGAACTTACTCGCCCGTCTATCAGCCACTTAAGACCACGATCGTGGTCCATAACAATTGAAAATCAATTGTGTCTGGAATCTCCGTACTCGAAGCATTAAGTTGTTACGTAATAATTAACAGCATCTAGTTTTTGATGGGATTCTGTTTTGTGCAAAGTGTAAACAAAATACGAATAATTAATAAGGCGTAAAAGTGTAGTGTACGTTTGAATGACGACGTTAGTATGCCGTAATGATTTATTAACCATGAACGTCATACGTGGCGTAAGTCGTCAGTCACCGGCGCCAGCTGCGACACTACACGAGAGCCGCCAAAGCTAATTTAATAAAATTTTATTGTAATTTTATATTAAATTACCTGTAATTTGGCGTAATTGAATTTAATTGTAATCTAATATTGATTTAGCTGTAATTTGGCGTAATTGAATTTAATTGTAATCTAATATTGATTTAGCTGTAATTTGGCGTAAATTAATTTATATATATTTTTTTTTATTTATTTATTAAGTTAACATTGTTTGTATGGGAATTATCTTGTGCGCATTTTGGGGTAAACTATACGCCCGCAAGTGTTTTTTTACAAATAACAATAAAATAAATAAAAAAGTGTGTGAGTATCGTGGACCACTCGGTTGGCAAGAAATATATTATTATTGATAAACGAAGTATAGTATTGATTAAAAAATACAAAAAAAAATTAATCGATAAAATAAAACTTATCAATACTGCTCAGAAAATTTCACAAATCAGTTCAGAAATGCGACTTATAGGTAGGGAGAACAACTTAACATTAAAAAAAAACATTTTTGTATAAGCTGAAACTGCTTAGTACGCGTAGTGCAAAAAAAAAGTATTTGCCGCACACGTCCAGGGATTGAACCCAGATCGTTTCCAAAGCGGCTGTTTGCCAACGGTTAAATTACGGCTATTTATTCTCGAGAAAAATTTAAATAAGACGGGGTACGACCCGTCTTATTAAAATTTTTCGTAACGAAAAAATCTTACACTTTTTTCCGCCTAGCCCCCATCCGCCAACCGTCCGATAAGGAACTTCGTTCCAATAATCTTTTCTATTACATTATAAACGCGAAAGTAACTCTATGTTACCTCTTCACGCATTAACCAATGAACTATAGATGAAATTCTGTATCTGGTACAGACGAAATTGCGGGCAGAATCTAGTAAGAAGAAAATCGTTTCGTACTTACAAGCAGAATCTTTGAGAGAAATGCTTAGTAAAGAGTACGGAAATAGTCCTGAGTTTTCCTGACCTCGTAGCCCTACTGTACTGTTTAATTAAGATCGTAGCCGAATCTTGTGTTGAGCCCTTTAATTATCGACTGAGCGAAGTGACGTCCCACCCTAAACTAGGCGTGGGTCATTCTCCAGATTTGCGCCTGCGTCTAAACTCCGTCAAACCATACTAAATGTATAAAAAAATGTCGGTGTTGAGTCTGACCGCAGTGATATAATTTAAGAACTAAATTTGATGAACATTGGTAAAATAATACTCAAGATATCGTTTAACCATCGTGAAACTAACAGAAAACATGACATATTATCAGAGCAAACTTACTCAAATTACATTCAGCTGAACTTTTCAACATCTAAAATTTATAAGGAATAAATGGTCCCCTAACTATACTAAACTTTTTTATTTTGTCAAAGAAAGGATAATGATACATAAACTTTTGATGATGATAATGAATTATGTTAAATAAATAATAGACTTTTGGACGCACAGGTAAAAGCAAAGCTTGTATATCCATAAAAATAACCAAACATGTTTAACTGTTTCAAACAAAAGTCGGCCTCACTTTTCATCACGATTATCTCAAAAATTTAAAGAATACGTCTATTAAAACTTATCTATTGGTAAGAAAGTACGCGCGAGCCTAAAGGAGTTGACATTCCATATTTGATATTAATGAAAATTCTTGTATCCTTTCATAAACACAAGGGGGAGGCAGTTTACAATTATTTTTGCCTGTTTTGTATTTCAGTCAACAATAATAATTATTTTAATAAAGCTAATTTAAACAGCCAACCCTTAGTGCGACACAAATTTGAAATGAATTCGCAGCTGTATGAAAATGTTATTTATTAGCCCGGGGTTTATCCGGGTTTTAACCGGGAGTTACGGGTACACTTAGAAACAGAACGTTTTGAAAGCAGGCGCGTGGCCGTTTGAATACATAAGTTAAAGGATACCCGGGATTTCGTTTCTTTTAGGGTAAGCGGTTAAAGTTGTTTTTTAGCATGTTATTACACAAATCAACTAAGCCCCACAGTACCCTCAATAAGGCTTCTGTTGTGGGTACTTAGACAAAGATATATATATGTATATATAATATTCATAAATACTTAAATACATAGTATACACCAATGGCTCAGGAACAATTTGTGCTCATCAGACAAATAAATGCCCTTACCAGGATTCGAGCCCGGGACCATTGGATTCATAAGCAAGGTCACTACCAATTGAGCAAGACAACGTCGTCCTTGTTAGTTATTATGAATATTACCTTAAACCAACCATTTTATCTCTTCTTACTTTTTTTTCATTTTTGGGAAAACAATGAATGAAATACTTTTTATCACATATTTCGGTGTCAGTTTTCTATTACATTTTACTAACAAATTCAGCCTTATTGGCCTTGGGTTCTATTTATGCTTACAACAGATGACATTCCTCCTAAAACTAAAAGCGGTGAAGCCACCCATTGAACTAAATGGAGCCTAATAAAAATTCGTGTTAGAAATGAATTCGCCAGTCAGCAGCCAACTCAGCTCTGTGGGAAAGTTATTTATTAGTTTTCCTGGCTTTGCCCGGGTGTTAACCGGGAGTAGGAAGCTTAGTAGACTTTTGGATAATATATATCATAACACCGCTTGACGTGTGTATCTTTAATATAAATTTATTATGATAACTTTAACATTTTAATCGAATTTTTAACAAATATGTATTTTCCACTAGATTTCTGAATTCAATTCATTTTCAACTTTTCCCTGCTTATTGATCCTTCTTTACCCGGGTCTTACCCGGGTGTTAAAGCTACTTGACTCCTTTAAAACAAAATAATGTGTCATATAGCTACGGACGAGTCAATGTCCAACTATGTAGACACATAGCAGTGAAACCCTGTAGTTGATAGAACTTGGTTTCCAGTTAGATCTCACTTCATCTATGGAAGAAACTGTTTACAAACTTGGCATCATTTTATATTTATGTTTTTGATTGGATAACAATACTTACAAAATAGCTGTGTTATTTTGAAAATATAGGTATATTTTAATAGAATAAAACAAGCAATATAACGCCTTACGTCGGTAACCATCATAAGCAAAATAACAAGAACAGATTTTTGTTGACAACAGTTTTCCCCTATATCAATTATTTTAAGAATACTCGCAACTTTTAAAAGATGGCGTATCTGTGCTAGGTGTGAGATCGTCAAGACGTGCTGTAATCGATCCAGGCAACCTAGGACATTAAGACGAAGGCTAGTGCTAGTTCTATCAAGGCGCGCCGGCAATCTAGTTAGTGTAATGTCAAATTATCCACACGGGCGGTTATTTTGCATGACATTTTCTTAAAGGTTATTAATATATACAAGAAGAGAATAGCAATAATCGACTTAAAATTAGAAACTTAAATCGATAAACCGTGATTACCTTTCACACACTGTTTACATCCCGGTGTGGATTTAAGTCTAGTGAAACTAACCGTGAATCATTCGAAACTGTTAGCAATAATCGAATTTAAACTGTTGTGAGTCATACATACATTAAACTAATTACCACGACTGCCTTAGCAGTGTCAAACGGACATTCGCAAACGTCACACGCACCAATATGCGAGTACGAGCGAGATGCATAGAAAGTAAGTTTCGCATCTTCTTCTTTTAAGTCGGTCCTTTACTGCTGAGGATCATAACTTCGCTTGCTAATTTTCCCTATGGCAAGCTCTCCACTTTTCCCTGGCGGTTGCTTTGTGGAAAGCGTTGCTTAGAGTGACGTCCAAGTTAAGCATACGCTAGCGAATATGTTAGTGTGAAACTGGTGGTAGCCATACTGGATGTTTCGAAATCTAATAAACATTATCTAATTTATCTGTCACGGGCAGAATCCACTTGAAGGGGGTGAGCCGTTTTTGAGAGCAATTTCTCGTACCTGTCAACGTCAGAACGCTATTTGCGTATAAAAGAACGCGTGCAAATTTTGATTCTGAATTGCCTGCACAAAAAGAAGATTGTGAAATGTAATAGTAAACAAAGATTTTTATTACCATAAAGCTATATTTAAAACAGAAATTAACTTATAATTATAACGGTGGCTTAAAAGTTCCGCGTTCAGCTAGACCTCCATAAATACATCTCGTCTGACTGAAAAAAAAAAAAACTTCGGCCGCTTCTCGATACAAACATAGTCCCCATTTTTCTCAGTGGATATTGACATTATAGAAAATGTTTTAACATATTTTGATGTATATTAACCATAGCTATGCCTACGTGTTTGACTTTTTTAGATTTTTTTGTGTAAAAATTAGGACCGAAAGACATATTTCATACAAATATTTAAATGCTCCAAACTCTTATAATAATTACTAGTAAAGATTCGAAAAAAAAGCAAACATACGGCATAGCTGTGGTTGACGTACAACAAACTGTGTCTAAATATTTTTAATAAGGTTAATATGAAAAGGCAATTTCGCGCGGCCGCGGTGTTTATATATCCTCTTTACGCATTTATTTCTTCTTAAACAACCGTAAAGCGAACAAGTTTTTACACATACACACTTTAATTGCATTATCTTCAACCAATAACGTGACTTTCGGTCAGATCGGGTTATTCGCGGATGGTCTAAAACGCAAAATGACAAGTGTAATATTTTGCCTATATCACTTTTAGTCTACATCGCGAACGGTCTAGAACGCAAAATGCCTACATCATTTTCGTCGTTTTATCTTTACGTTAGCGATGTCGACGAGCCCCGCTGTTGGCCTTCGGCCATTTGAAGATAACTAACAAACCTAACCTAGCTAATGAAATAAAAAAGCGGTCATTTTGCGTTCTAGACCGTTCGCGATGTAGACTAAAAGCGATATAGGCAAAATATTACGCTAGTCATTTTGCGTTTTAGACCATCCGCGAATAACCGTATAATTCCATCAAGTCGTACAAATGCAAGTCATATATCTTATAAAATATTAGTTGTTTGTTAACCGCGCGTTTCGTCCGCTCGTCTGCGCTGCCGCAAGTCCGCAATCCGGTTAAGCTAATGCCTTCGCAGTGTTCCGGTTCACTATTTATAGTACACAATCGTATTTCAGATGAAAGGTGGTTCTCGCTTTGTACAGCCATCATTATGCCTAAGTTTCAAGCCAATCTAATCGGATAAAATTATTAACTACTAAGGACAAATTGAAGCGATGCGTTAGGCTCACGGTCAAAGGTAGTTTGAAACTTTCAGTCCAAAGGTCGCGGGTTCCGATTTGTATCTGCTCTCGGATGAATGAATGATTCTACGCGCTACGATGTAGCTTGTCGTAGCGCGTTGCATCCTAAAATCATAAGTAGCGGAACGGCCCGATTCGAAGAATGAGATACGATAAAGATAAGTTCTGGTTTAGATAAGTTCTCATTTAGATATCGTTTGTATGTCGTATAATTGATAGAAGCAACTCGATTCGGGCACCCAATGTCACTTTGACGTTAGAAATATCGTAAATAGATCTTACTGGGATCACGGCGGAATATGGCACGTTGAATTTCTAATTAGGGTTTTATTATATACAAATGTTATTGAGATACATTTTACAGTCAACATTTATTTACAAGATCTTAAACGTGTCTTAATCATTCTTCGAATCGGGCGGGACGAGTTTCGTGACATGTTAGCCTAAATGCGAGCCATACTCGTACATAACAGAGGTGTAATTTAAACTTTGTAAATCTGATCTAGATTTTAACTGAATTGATTGAAAGCTCGCATTCATGTCTAACAGTACATTAATACTGTAAAAACAGTTATGATATGAGCTAGCAGCAAACAGTGTAAAAAAAAACAGCAAACATAAAATGTTATGGTTAAAAACATCAAACCAAATCCCACACGCAAACTAAAATGATTCAATTTCAAACCTAGTTCTACTTTTGAACCCGAATTGCAACGAGATCCATGACTATTCATAAAATGCCCGTTTGAAAGACCAAAGTCAAAATTGGAATACTTTTTAACGGGATTGATTGGAACGGAACGCTCTCAAACGACCACTCTGTCTAATGTTAGTTCAGGAGCCGAAGGCTAAATTTGAAAGTCATATATTATGCAGGTATTACATTCATGATGTTGTACGAGCTACCGACAGAGGGAAGCTGTTTTTAGCTTCTAATCTAGAAACTTAAATTAGAAATACTTCTCGGTGTGTATAATGGAGTTAGCCAATAGAAAAACACAAAGATATCTTTTTTTTTTTATACTACGTCGGTGGCAAACAAGCATACGGCCTGCCTGATGGTAAGCAGTATCCGTAGCCTATGTACGCCTGCAACTCCAGAGGAGTTACATGCGCGTTGCCGACCCTAACCCCCTTCCACCCTCGTTGAGCTCTGGCAACCTTACTCACCGGCAGGAACACAACACTATGAGTAGGGTCTAGTGTTATTTGGCTGCGATTTTCTGTAAGGTGGAGGTACTTCCCCAGTTGGGCTCTGCTCTAGATCTGGAATGACATCCGCTGTGCTGTGCCCTACCACGCAGAGCGAGATGACATTCACAATGCCCATACCTCTCTTGTGGACGTAGTTTAAGGACATACCCGGGTCCAAGGGTTTCCTATATCTAGTTCAGGCTCATTAAGAAGGTCTCGAAAAGTACTTTATATTCATGGAAATGACAAAAAGTGCAGCCAGCAATACAATTATGTGTCAAAACATCATATTTTGACAGTAACTAGTAGTGTTAATATACATTTCATGACTTACTCTTTACTACCATTCACGTATTTAATAGTAGATTGTTAACTAAAGGATGAAAGGCACCCATTTCTGTCGAGGTGGTTTGGCGCACAGTGCGAGCGCCAATAGTCCGAGACTGAAATGGTGGTGGTGTGGAATTATTAGAACAACAGCGATCCACTTACCAAGCATGAGAAATGAAAAATATCAATGTCTATTTTGAAATCATACATTACCCTAACTCTTCATGGTCATGTTTAACGTAACCCCTTTTGATTTAAGCCTCACGCCCGGGTAACCCGAGTACCCGGGTGGCCCGCGAATGGCCATCAATTCCACCTTTGTCTGGATAAATCACCCGGGTAAATGCAGTTACACGAAACGGTTAACCGGAAAGCAAGTTTGGTATTTTATCTGCGTTCCAAAATAGAATTTTACAATTGAATTGCATGTTTTGTTTGTTTCTTATTATGTGTAGTCTCCTATAGCTATAGCTACAATTGGTCTAGACGCCGTGAAGACAGGAAGCGTTTCTGTTCCAGCTTGCGCAAAAATGCTTTCGTATATTAGACTATCTAGCTGTTCCCCTCTACAGGTCGCATTTCCCAACAGATTTCTGACAAATTTTGTAAGGAGTTTTGATAATAAGGATTGTTTATTTACACTCTGTTTTTGTAAATTTATGTAATGAAAGAACCTTCGGACTTTGAGAGGTCTTACAGCTTACTAATCCGTCAAAATATTAGGTAAGTGCTCGTAATTTATAAATAGAATCTGACCATAGTGACCACGCTTAGTTTGCATCGACTTACTCTTGGTAGTGACTAACCGAGACATACTTCACGGTAGCCTGCCTTTTCACTGAGCCTGAGATAAGAAGAGGCGTGCGGGAATCAACATACAACACTGCTTGTAATCCCACGGATCAGAGAAGAGATGTGGAATACAACCAATGTTTGGTTTATTCCCGCACGTCTCTTATCTCCGCCTCAGTTGAAAGGCCGCCTTAAACTTAGCAGGGGACATAGCGTGGTATAAGAAGAGGCGTGCGGGAATCAACATACAACACTGCTTGTAATCCCTCGGATCAGAGAAGAGATGTGGAAAACAATCAATGTTTGGTTTATTCCCGCACGTCTCGTCTTATCTCCGCCTCAGTTGAAAGGCCGCCTTAAACTTAGCATAACGTTGTCGGAGTCCAGTTGTTATTTTCTTTACCTGTTTATGCGGAAAGGAAACAGACGTCGAGAGCGCAGATGTGGTATTAACATAATACAAGTATTATTGATTTATTCCTTATTTATTCTGACTTCCGACTAGAAGGCTCCTGGCTGGCGGTCTCTGAGATTGATGATTGAATACCAATGTTATTTGGCTAGTCTTTTCATTTCGACTGTAACAAAAGCAATTTATTATGAGCACCAAATAGTTTCAGAAAAGGGTTGTAAGAAAAGTAGGGACCGTAAGAAAGTTTAACGTATCAACTCGTTTAATTTGGACTACACCTATACTAGTTTCGATATAGAATTCGTTAAAGCTCTGCTTTATTGTTTCAAAACTGTTCACATTTTTCTTATCGGAATTAATATCATGCCAAATAGAATGAAACGTCACGTGAAGTCTATAATGCTCAATAAAAAAATTGCGAATTTATATGGTTTATTAGGATAACGAATAAGAGAGAGTAAAATGTAATTTTATGTATGAGAGATTAAAATGAAATATCATATTATACATGTATAATATGTGAAATGTTTCAGAAATTTTCCAACGCTAACCTATACCTGTACCCCTAGTGTAAATTTAATCGACATCATAACGTGACGAACGCGTTTGCGTTAAGTGTCATTTTGTATAGGATTTTGAGTTTCCAAAACGTCCCGCTTGGCGCGCTCTTTCTAAATCACATACAAAATGAGACTAAACGCAAACGCGTACGTCACGTTTCGAAATCGAATTTATTTACACTAGGGGTACTGTATTGATTTGTTATAGCCAAATAGTTTAGACTACGAATTTTTAAGTCGATGGTATAATAAAATAATTTAATTATGTATAATTTGTCATTTCATTTACTCCACTATCTTTAAGTAAGGCATCAACTCGCAGCAACCTGTCTCAGTAAAAATTGCTAGAATTATGCAGCTAATTTTTTGGCTAAACTTTTAAATATTCAAGTTTGTATTTTGGCGTAATTTTATACGGAGTTCATAAATTAACTCCCAGTAAAACTGTGGAAACATTCTCTCGCATTCCGCAGGCACCGCAGATTTATCCCCATCGCTGAGGTAAAATGGCGGAGTGTAAAAACAGAAGCTGGCCGGTTATTGCGCCCTCTGCCCGGGTCGGGGATAAATATCCGGGTGCCGGGCAACCCGATAATTTACACGGTTGTGTAGAGTGAGGAATTTTAAAATCAGCCACGCGTATTTTTGGTGTGCTGACCTACTGGTCAGACTGTACCCAGTCTGGGTTACATACACACATTTATTTAGCTTTACTGCGTAACTGTGTGTGTGTATGTGTGATACAAATCTTGTAACTTACTTAGAGTCAGATCAAGACAAGTCTGCAACGATTTTCATAGCACACGCAGTGCAAGTGTTATTTTAAACGTTAAACTTTCATGAAATTATGACGTGTAATAACACATGCACGGCGTGTGCTATCAAAATCATTGCAGACTTGTCTTGGTTTGACTCTAAATAATGAAATACTGCCTGGTATATATCTGACTCAGTTTAAATTTGGAATATTTACTTCTTTATTTTCGATGACACTTCTTGAAAACTATCCTGGATCCTGGAAACAGGAAACTGGTCGGATTGGACGCAAGCGAGGTAAAGGAAAACCCAGAAGAGGTTACTTAAACCAAGCGAAAGAAAATAAGATTTTGGAAAAAAAAAATTTTTTTGGTACAATCTTTTATCACTGACTGTACTTTTCTTTCCACAGACAACTAATACTCATCGAGCCAATTCTAAAAACCCCAAACACAATTAGGTTGCGTTGTTTTATCATTGAGTTCCTATGTCCACCTCTTGTCTCCATCATCAGATCAGCTCGATAGTACCATAATATTGCATTGTCATTGTCACCCGACTTACATATGTATGCAAATTTTCAGCTCAATCGGAAACCGGGAAGTGGATCAAATTTAACTTGCAAGATTTGATTACAGACCGACTGATGACAACGGGACAGGTGAAACAAAAAAAAGCTTGTAAAATAGAGGTGTCGTATCAAAAAGTCAATGAGCTCGCGCATGATAGGAAAAGCTGGAAGATACTCCACCTACAAGAGAATAACTCTTAGGTTCATGATGATGATGATGACAACAATATGGAACTGATCTGATGATGCAGTCGGAAAGTAACTAACGGAACACTTCGAAAACACACTCACGACGCTCATTAGAAAGGTCTCGAGAAGTAGATGATATTATTATACTTGTATTCTAAAATGTATTTATAATCGTAATTCGAAATAAAAAGTAAAATATTTAACTCAGATGAAAATCACCCATTCTAAATATCTCGTCAGAAATGAGTGCCTTTCATCTATTGGCTAGCAATCTACTACACATGTTTTACTATAAATTACAGTATTCTTGTAGAACAGATACCTTCGTTTGTTCCTGATAAAGAAAGAACCTTTAAACGATAATTACTTAAAGTCATCCTAAGTAAAACTCCACTGTGCCCTCACTATTGGAACTTAAGTCGAACTTAGAGCTTCAAAGTCAGAAGTTTGCTCCTTCGAAGCCATTAACAGTCAAAGCGCCAACATATCAAATGAATTTAATACTAAAGTACCTCTAAGAACTAGAATTAAGGATAAGAACTGCTTGGAAATGGCAAAGGAAGTAAGAAGCGTTCTAAAACACATTTTAATCTAACTTTAAATAATACATTCGTCTTTTATCGCTTAGCTCTCTTGAAAGTACCCCTCGAATAACTAGAATGTAGGATAAGAACTGCTAGTAAAATATAAGGGAAGAATACACATTTTAATCTAACTTTATCACATACAAATTCAGAGGAGTTACATGCTCATTGCCGACCCTAACACTCCGCACCCTCGATGAGCTCTGGCAACCTTACTCACCAGCAGGAACACAGCACTATGAGTAGGGTCTAGTGTTATTTGACTGCGGTTTTCTGTAAAGTGGTACTTCCCCAAGTTGGGCTCTACTCTAGATCTGGAAAGACATCCGCTGTGCTTTGCCCTACCACACAAAGGGAGATGATATTCACAGTGCTCATATCTCTCTTTTGGACGTAGATTAAGAACATACCTACCTTCTAAACTATATTATGAAATTTTCTACTTACTACGTACAAAAAGTCAGGAGCCAAGCCGTAATTAAATCAGGCCGTAGCTGACCATAATATTTTTTTACCAACCGTGTGAGTTAAACAGTAGCCCTATATCTGATTGTAGATCTGATAGCCATATTGAAACCAAATGAAACAAAATTGAAACCAAGATCTGTAAACCTAATCCCAGTTCGACCGCGACCCTGTCCGCGCCGCTGCAAATTGACTTCCGGTGTGGCCACGCCGCTTCCGCCACCGGGAGCGGCGCCATATTGCCTGTAGCCAACCAAATGGCTCGGTTAGTGATACCACAAAATCAAAGGGAAGTTTTGATTTTAGGGACATCAAATGGCTCGGTTAGTGAAACTACAAAATTGAAGGGAATTTTTGATTTGTGGAACATTTGAATGGACGTTTTTATGAGACCACAATTCTAATGTGTGATTTTTTTGTGAGTTATATTTTATCAGAAGAGACTTAATACAATGATTTTTAGTTTGCTTGTTGTTTGTTAGAAGGTTAAATCTTGCATCGGTTCCAGCTGATATTGAACATAGCTAACTACATATGTGACATCGGTTAGGTACCTACAATGAAATGTTACGGAATAAAAACTGAATAAATATTAATATAGTCCTTTGAGTAGGACTCGTTATTATCATCTATTTGTTGTTTATTTATTTACTCCATAATAAAAAAAATTGTGTCATGGAACACTCTCGGTTGGAACGAAGTAGGTATATTATTATTGAAAAACAAATATAAAAAATATACTTAATCAAGAAAACATGAGAAAACATTTTTCTACAGGCTGTAACTGAAACGCCTAGCTCGACCTGAACACTCGCTTAGTTAATCAAGAATATGAAATTGAAGTGAAAAAAAAAATACAAAAAGTAATATCTGCATACACGTCCGGGGATCGGTCCCGGGTCGTCTCTGTTATCACCTGTTTCTCAGCGGCTGTTTGCCAACTGCGCCACTATAGGATATTACGTAAAAATGTAAGTCGGTGAAATTAGGCTATTTATTCTCGAGAAAGAATATAAACAAAAGAGGGCCGTGACGGAAAAGTCTTACACTATTTTTTGCCTAGCCCCCATCCGCTAACCGTCCGATAAGGGATTTCGTTCCAAAAAACTATCATCATGCTGCCCGGGTTGCCCCTGTCACACGATGTTATATAACGTTATATTACAGCCAGTGTGGGACTTTCCTAACAAGATACGATATACATTTACATATGAGACGTTATACTGCCATTAACATTTAATCCATTTCTGTGGCGGTATCATGATCGCATTTTTACCACTTGTGAATTTTCCACCACTTTCGCACTGACATACTTGTTAGAACGTGACAGGCATAATGACAGATGATAAAACACCGACCATCTTAGCCCTACTGCTAAGTATAAACAAGCTTCAAACGTAACCTCTAGACAAATTTTAGAACAAATACTAAAACCCGCTTTTATTTATTTACGTCAAGGACATAAAAACATACGTATTTACGTACAGCGAAATCGAAAACTAAACTGCACCGAATTGTTTAAAACAACACTCGAGCCCGCAGGCTCCGCAATTTATATGCATCTACAAGTGGTCGACCTTACAATTATTCAAAATGGCTGCCGTGCGCCGTTTCAATTACTTTCATTCTACGAACAAAAATACAGACAACTATTAACGAAATTCGAATTCAACAATTAATTCAGTTTAAATTAGAGTGAGCCAGGTTGTTGGAATGTGCACGAAAACCCGGACAGCTCAAGTAAGATTGACTCGTATTTGTGAAGTAATTAAGTCCAAATTAAAATCAGCTAAGTTTTTGAAATGCTAGGTGAAATTCTACTCTAAAGTAAAGTAGTAGGGTTTATTTAAATTTTCGGTAACTGAATAGGAAAAGTTTTTGCTTCAGAAGTAATTTTAACTGCTTTAATAATTAGACGTTCGAAATGCATATAGTTTAAATAACCTTTAAGTTATTTATTTGTTGCTGAATATGAATAATACCTTGTAACTTTTGAATCGTCGGTGGGTGTTGTCATAGAGAAATAAGTAACCATAGAATGCTCACTCTATACATCAGTTTTTTTACGAAAACACTTATTATTTTCGTAGTTGACATCTAGCGTCAAGTAGCGGATTTATCAGTACTGCTACTTGACAATAGATGTCGCAATAAACAAAAAGTCTAATGCTTAACAATTTTCAGCTAATATTATAACCGGACTAACCGGAACTCTATTTTAAACTCCTTCTGCTTGTATTATCAGTTGTAAATAATTGTTAAGTATAATAAAGCCGCTACTTAACGCTAGATGTCGACTACGAAAATAATACGCGTTTTAGTAAGAAAACTGATGTATGGAGTGAGCACTTCTGATACTTACTTATTTCGCTGTGGTGCCAATACCGCAATATAAAGCGGTATTAGTGTGTGGAACGCCGAATGACAGTTTGTGAATCGTCTAAAGCCCTCAACCTTACGCAAGAGTTGAGATTTTATCATATATTATTAAACTTGTCTTGAAACTACGATATGAGTTGTGATGTTTACGGTTTAACAGTTTAATCGAATCTCTACCGAAGAAGTTATTAAATATCATTCCAATGTGATACTATGATACTGATCTGATACTCATCTGTCAGTGTGAAAACAAAACATTTTTGGATTCAAGATTTACCCGTCTTCATAAACGTCTACTAAAGTTGACAAGCCGCTAATAATCGTTTGTCCCTTTCCATCATACCCATACGTCGGAAACGGACAAACGATTATTAGCGGCTTGTTTACTTTAGTAGACGTTTATGAATAAGGGGGTAAGTTATTAGATTTATTTAATTTGTGAATGTTTATTAAAACTTTTGTGAATGTAATTACGAATATTGGGGTAGCTGTTCTAAAACTTACACTAACTTTGGGCATCTGCCATAATTATTTTGCAAGTATTATTTGGTGTTGCCTATGGGAAGTTGGGCATTATTAACCGTGAGCGATCCATCACGCTCTCTCCCAAAGTATTACGAGGGTCACTCCATCATTTTGCAGATTTTCCTGGAATAAAGGTTCTGTATAATTTTACACGCAACGTACCTAATACTTGAGAGTTACGGGATTTTCAGGATACTTACGTAAACAAAACTGCATATTAGTTTAAGTCTACATATTTGGAAAAGGCTGACTAATGAGCTTAGCCAGGGTAGCAATAGTTAATTATCAACGCTACTCAAAAATACTACTGTTACATTTTTCGTTACAATATATTTCACTTCCTGAGTTCCGGTTACATCATCTAATTTAGATACATTTTAACGTTAGGACTGTATGTAATATAATATATAAAGTCCTACCCTCTATATAAGGAGCGATTTTCACCGTGGCCACGCGTCCTGGCCAGCTGATATTGCTTTGACACCTTTATTCATTTACACCATAAGGTCTATGTTTGTTTGTTCCAGATGAGGAGCTGGTGTTCCGCGACCGCTGGGGCGGACTCACGCTGTTCAACGTACGCAACTTCACCACGAGGCTGCTTATGAACAACTCCACTTTTGTAAGTAATCGTCATTGACCAAGCGAAATGATATTTACTTAATAGTTAACTGGTTTCTACCTGCGATTTTTACTGCTTACAATTAATACTTCCTTATCTTACATCCATAGTAATCTTCACCTTACTCTTTACCTTCTTTGAGTAGGTATTGTTCCCGTCTAACTATCTTATCATATCAATTTCAAGGACTCTATCTATACCTGTACCAAATTTTATTTAAACCAACCTGCGATTTTAAAAGGCAACAGAAATACAAGCAAAGTTACTTTTGTATTTATAATATTAAGTAGGGAAGTAATGATATTAGGAAGGATTTGGTCTAAACGCAATCTTTGGAATTGGATTTTTTCATTTCTCAAAGTTTCCATTAAAGGGAATGGGGAAGTCAACTAGGAACCCTTATAGATTCGCCATGTCCGTCTGTCAGTCTACCTGTCCGAGGCTTTGCTCCGTGGTCATTAGTTCGTCTAGAACGTTGCAATTTGATATAAAAATCAATAAATACGATAAAGTGGTTAAATAAAAACCAAACAAATTATTTTTTAAGGTACCTCACCGACAATTAAATTGGGTATGAACATTTTTTTTTCGCTCCAACCCTATGTTGTGGGATGTCGTTGGGTAGGTCTTTTAAAATGAATAGGGGTCTTCAACAACCATTTTATAATACTTAAATATAATATTTTCGGAAATAATCACACAAAAAAAAATGTTCTTAAATTTTGAACCATGGGGCCAAAAGATATGTGAAATACCCACTAATATCCCCCGTTTTAGGTAGTCTATTGTGACGGACTAATAACCCTACACTTAGCATGGCCCGACATACTCTTGGCCGTTATTTTTTTGTTATATTTATCCCGGTACAGAAACATTACGCGTTTTTATTCAATTGAATAAAACTTATCTGATTTGTTCCCAAAAACCTCGAAAATCACGTCGAAAGCGGGGGAATTAGAAAGTTTGCCAGCACGATCCATCAGAAGTAAATTAGAGTATAATGGTGGTCCATTTCGGTACCGAGGGATTGCTCGATGTTTGCATAATCAGCCTTAATTTATCTTGTAATACAGTAAAAGATAAGTCGCCTAATCAGATACCCTTTGTGTAAAACAGAACTTTTTATGCGAATTGTTATAAGGTTTGAGTTGCAATTTTATTATTTTTGTAGAATTCATCTTTTCAAGCATTAAGATATTTTACTACTAGAAAATAGTGCGAAATATGTCCATCGCCAGACATTGTATGCACACTTGAATACTTAGGGCCTGTTCCACGGTGCCCAAGCAAAGTACTGGATAGCTAATTAACAATAAATTAACTGCCAGATAAAACTACCTTTATCTACTAAGTTTTAAAGGTATTTATCTACCAGTTAAGCTTATTTGAAGATAGTGAAACGTCAACGATAACCTTATTCGTCAGATAGGTGGAAAATAGCTTATTCAGGACTTTACTTGGATATTGTGATACAAGTCCTTAGAATCGCTATTAGTCCATTGAATGAGTCCCTCCAAGGGGGGTCTAGAGTGCGTGACTTAGTAACGTAAGATGTTTCTTCGGAAACATGTCAAGAGTCCCTAGGTAATAAGCATACTAAAACCCCGGGACACTAGTAGGAGCCCCGGAGTGGGGGGAGGGGGGGAAAGGGTCCATTTTTTTATTTTTCGCTTAAATCTCAAAAACGGTACATGTTAGAGAAAAACTTTCAAGGAAAAGTTGAAAGGCCATAAAATTATCTACAAGTTGTACCTAAATCATTTTTTTCTATTCCCAGCCGTTTTCGAGCTACATCCCATGAAAGGTGAAAAATTGGAAAACTTTTTATTTTACCAACTTAGGGTGCCCCCAGACGACCGTTTTTTTTCCGTTTTTGTTGTGGATTGTAATAAATGACGATGATAATGATGATGATGATGACGAAAAAATCCGAACAACGGATAATGTTGGGACATTGATGTCATATGAGAGGCACTAGAGGAAAAAAAAAAAAAGTTCAAGTATCGTAACTACCCTAATAAAATTCAATTCGTCCTAAACGCCTCCATGGTGGAATCTGGTTTTTTTATCAATGATAGACCTAATTATGAGCAATCTATCGGTACCGGTCACAAGTTGCACTTTTGAGCTATTTGGAAGAAAAAAAATAAAAAGGTCAAGTTGCGTAACTACCCTAATATAATATTTTGACAATCGATTCCTCCTAAAGGCTTCCATGGAGGAATGTGTTTTTTTTACCAATGATAGACCTAATTAAGAGCAGTCTATCAGTACCGGTCACAAGTTGCACTTTTGAGCTTTTTGGAAGAAAAAAAATAAAAAGTTCAAGTATCGTAACTACCCTAATAAAATTCAATTCCCCGTAAACGCCTCCGTGGTGGAATCTGGTATTTTTATCAATGATAGATCTAATTATGAGCAATCTATCTGTACCGGTCACAAGTTGCACTTTTGAGTTTTTTGGAAGAAAAAAATAAAAAGATCAAGTTCAGTAACTCAAACTACCCTAATATAATATTTTGACAATCGATTCCTCCTAAAGGCTTCCATGGAGGAATGTTTTTATTTTACCAATTATAGACCTAATTAAGAGCAATCTATCAGTACCGGTCACAAGTTGCACATTTGAGTTTTTTGGAAGAAAGAAATATTTTTTGATCGATTGATGTGATAAACATGGGTATGTAGTATGGGGAAATTGTTTGAGCCAAAATCATTTTTTACTGCGTGTAACTCAGAAACGGCTGGGAATAGAAAAAAATGATTTAGGTACAACTTGTAGATAATTTTATGGCCTTTCAACTTTTCCTTGAAAGTTTTTCTCTAACATGTACCGTTTTTGAGATTTAAACGAAAAATTAAAAAATGGACCCTTTCCCCCCCTCCCCCCACTCCGGGGCTCCTCCTAGTGTCCCGGGGTTTTAGTATGTTTATTACCTAGGGACTCTTGACATGTTTCCGAAGAAACATCTTACGTTACTAACTCACGCACTCTAGAACTTTTTATTCAATGGACTATATTTTTAAGTTTTTTTTCTAATCACCCATCCAAGTCAAGTAATTTTGCGTAGATATATTAACAACCCTATAATGGAACAGGCACCAGTAATGGGATAGTATAGACAAATCCTGTAAATCTATTTACCATCAGTTTTTAATCGCTGGCAACATTTTCCCATAAACAAGAACCAAAGAGCTGCTTAAGTTCATTTTTTCTTTGATATTTGTTTGTTTGAAAATTAATGGCGCCGTACATTCCATAACTGGTGCAAAAAACCATCGTTTTAATTGGTTAATAATATTGAAACCAATTGCAGTAGCTTTCATTAAATACATAGAAAACATAAAAGACGAATTGGACATTCAACTTGTAAAGCATAAAGCGGTAGAAATTTTACAGATGTCGGTGAAATATCATAAATATACCAAATTTTCTCTTATTTGTCCCATGTTTGGTACCGTTAACATATAAATAAATAAATAAATAAATATTATACGACATTATACAATAATAAATAATAAATATTATACGATCTGTAAAAGAGTGATTTAATAATATAGTCCTCATACAAACGCTAGACATCGGTAAATTGTCGGAGCGAAATTGAAAAGCCTTGTCCATTTTTGGGGCCGGTGAAGAAGAAAAATAGAATGATCAAGGGCCGAAAATACATAACAACAATACTTGTAAGAGCAGAACATTTCAGAGGGATATTTAAAATGTTGAAGCGGTATTATTAGAATGCTCTACAACTTTTTAAAGAACTATCTAAAAGGCTGGTCGACTTCACAGGTGACCGAAGAGCTGGCAGCTTTCTCGCACAACGTATTAGCATCGCTATACAGCGGGGAAATGCTGCCAGCATCCTCGGCACCATGCCAAAGGGGCCAAATTTTTTAGACATATTTTAATTTTATTTAGTATTAGTTTTAATTTAGTTTTATTTAATAGATAAGTTAGTTTATTTTTTTTGTAGAATAAAGAGTTTACTAATGTTATTAGAATGTTTTATGATGTCTGTATTGTATAAAGAGATTGGAACAACAACAACTTATAATCTTACGACAAGTCTTTTGCCTGTATTAATATATTGGTTTGATTAATTGGCTGCTGTTTTTTGTAAATAATGTCAAATGATCTTGATTTTCCTGAGGATCAAATGTCTATATAGGACTCGTGGCATTTAAGCAACACAAAGATCAGAAATGAGAGTTAAAGTCTGACGCTCGCACTCGACGATTGAAACGCCTCTAACAAAATTTTAAGGTAATGTGACGTCACATCATGTAAGTCTGTCCTAAATGTATGGAAGATCAAGGAAATTGCCATTTTGACCCTGAAATATTGCGTTTATGTGTATAGTTGTCATAAATTTATTTTTTAATAAAATGTAAGGAATTGCATGGTACCATTTTCTTTTCTATTTTTGAAAGACAAAATTTTTTTTTTTTTGTGATTTCGGAGCCTTGATTTTTTTTATAATCTCAATATAATTTTTTTAATTCCACTTTTTTATAATGGATGGCTCATTTTCTATCCATTTAACTAAATTTTGTTATAATATTCAACATGTGTCAAGTACCCAATTATGGGATCCCAGGTGAATAATTAGTTAGAGTTGGACCAAGATAGGTTGGAAGCGATTTTGATAGGCCAGACGGTGCAAGTGTTAAGTAAACGTTATAATTTCATAGAAGTTTGACGTTTAAAATAACCCGTGCACCGTCTGGGCTATCAAAATTGCTGCCAAGTTATCTTGGTTTGACTCCATGATTTATTTTTTCTACATCATATCCACTTTATCAAAGAAAGGGTCATATAGTGCCTGTTTGTTTTAAAAGACCTAGGTATGCAACGACTACCCACAGCATACGGTTAAAAAAAATTCCCCACTTTACTTTAGGTACTTTTTTTAGATTTTATTTTTATCACTTTATCGGCGTGGTTAATTTACACTTATGCCAAATTGCAGCTTTGGATCATTAAGAGTCAGTGAAATAAGCCGCGGACGAACAGACGGACAGACAGGCAGTGGCGAAACTATAAGGGTTCCTAGTTAACAATGGAACCCTAAAATAAAATTGGAGGTCGATACCCAGATACGCACCTTAAAAGCGTTTTTTTTTATGTAAATACCATTTTTGCCTACAAATATTAAACTTTTTCCTACCAATACCAAAACGAAGTAGAAATGTTTTAATATATACTAACCACACACACCTTTAAAGACCTTACAGAATATAATCGTCTAGACCTTATTGATATTCACGTGGGCCGCTGAGAACCCATTCGATCGGTAGTAAACATCCAATAAGATCATTCCTGAACGAATGGTATCGGCTTAGCATTGAACGGAACTTTTATCTTACGAATAATGCGAAGGCTGACATTCACACCGGAGACGCATGAAATCTCAAAAATATTTGGGATTCAAAATCTTGTATTCTTAAATTTCGTGGCATTTTATCCTTTCTTTTACGCTAATTCTCTCGTTTGTGTTTACGAATAAAAATATTTCTATTCAATTACATTCTAAAGATGTATTAAATTGAATGAGACACGAAAACTTTTCGCACATTGGTGTAAAAAATCTGGTGTAAAAAATACCAAATCAGTCCTAAAAACCGACTTCTATTCGTTCGACCAATGATATAATTTCAAAGGTAATTTTTGCTTCTCATCGATCGAATTACCGATACACATGGTTATTTGTTTACATTTTTCCATAATCCTAGTGACATGGAGGAAGCGCAATTTTGAAAAAGATAATATTACGTTCGGGGTTACTATTTAAATGACAAATTGACAAATGCTGGAATACTAAACTTGTGGAATAAAATTGTGGTTAAAGAATTTTATTGATCTCAAAAGAAATATACATTTCACATAATGAGATACATACATGCACTAATGAATTCTATGCTAATTTGTTAGTTTGCGCCCGTGAGCGACAATTTGGTTGTATTTACAAATTTACAAAATTAATTTTATTACTCTAAGTATATTTAAGTCTTAAGTTAGGTAACAATAACATAATAATAACAATTGTGTTAAGTGGCAGTATAGTGGGTAGAAGTAAGTTTAAATACGCACCGCCGCGCCGCACAACTGCACTAAGTAGTGGTCAGCGGTAACTGGCCAGGGCCGCATTTAGGTTTGGATTATAGGGATGTTATTTACAATATAAGTTTGTAGATTCGTTTTAAAAATGCTCATTGTGTTAGATTCTTTTACATGTTTTGGTATCTTATTATAAATTGGCTCTAATAATATAATTATTCAGGTACATCCACTTCTTAATTTAATTACTAAACGGTGTGATGGTCGGCTTTGGATCGTTTTCCTAACACCAACAAACGTATCTGGATTTATAGCGCAAATAACGCGGGAAAATGGATAGATTTGTGAAAACGCCTCACGGGATCGCCTTACACCTGCCTTTGTATCGGAATTCGTCAATATAAGTTATAAACTATTTCATGTAATAATTTGGATTTATGACCATATCGCCTCTCACGACAGTCGTAATTAGCCCAAAAACGACTTAAACCTATTTTTCCGTAGTACAGCAAAACACGGTGAAGAAATCATAAAAGTGAATTAACCGTGAAAAAATGGTTAAAGTCGGTAACAGGGACCAGTTTAAAATGATGCACATTGCGTGGGATATCGTATTAACAATGACAAATGCCATAAATTCACTCGGAAACTAGTTGTATTTTATACAATCATCATATAATAGAGAGCTTTTCAGTCGAGTACCGTGTTTAGGCAACGAAGCTTGCTGAGTTGCCTAAGTGAGGTACGGTTGCCTAAGTGAGATTGAAATGATTTATTATTTCACTATTGTATAAAATAGGTTATGTACGAGTCATCTACGGTGTAGTTTTATGGGGAAATAGTACAGAGAGAGACCAGGTATTCCTTGTGCAAAAACGCTGCATTAGAGCAATTTGGGATGGAGCAATTGGACTCATGTCGTCCAATTTATATTGATAATGGTATTCTCACCTTCCCTTGTCTGTACATTTTGGAGGCTTCACTATTCGTGCACAAGTATAAAACCCAGTTTATGGAAATACAACAGCTACGACCCCGTCAAGTCCGGGAGCAATATAAGCACAAACTATATAAGCCCGCGGTCAAGCTAGCACTTTCCTCTAAAAATGCGTACTGTATGTGTATTGCCATTTATAATAAGTTACCGGACATATTTAAGAATTTAATTAAACAATGGCTAATACAAAAATGTTATTATAGTATAAAAGACTTTCTAAATGATACTTAATGTTTAATAATTTCAAAATGTATGACATGTTAATTTAATTTTAATATAATTTAATTTATTTATGTTAGTTGTAGAATTAAGTTAAATTATGTCAAATCGATGTTATATAATGTGATTGTGTGTGTGTGTCGAAATGTATGTACGCCTGAAAAGGTAGAGTTTGGTGAAACTACTAGAGTAGCAATTTTAGCTAATATATGTAACCCATTCTCCACATGCATTAATAAATTATTTCATTATTTCATCTAAAATATATTTTTTTAACTATGACACCTAAAGAAGTATTGAAAATTGGTAAGTATCTAAGTAGACAAAAATATGGTAAACAAAACACATAAACGCGCGAGCCCCCGCCCGCCTGTCTCCCGTTCTATGGGAGCGCGGCGGCACGTGGTTGGTAATTTTTTAGAGTTGTGTATCGAAATAAATTTTATAGTTGAGTTGGGAGCCCATGTATGGGCTACATGAAAAGTACCCAAATCTTAATTCAACCATTACAGTCGACGAGTAGAAAACATATATTTTCACCACACCAACCGGTAAAGGCTCTTGATTGTTCAAAAACGAATGAGAAAGTTGCATTTTATCCACATGTGGGGCAAAGTAATCAGATGCAAATTTTGAGTTTTTTCCTTATGTTAGCTAGAAGAATTCACTTTTAAATGATGATTTTGAATGATTTGATTTCATTTAATTTTTTTGGTATTTCATAGTTAGTAGTTTCCTCATATTGGTGTGGTGAAAATTTTTGTGTTTCACTAGGAGGCAAAGTTTGTTTAACCCTCGTGCATTGAAACCGCTACGCTCGTGGTTCAATTTTGGAATCTTTGGCTCGCTCGGGTATCAATATTAGCACGAGCGGTTAAACAACAACTTTGCCCCCTTGTAAAACAAATAACAATTATCAGAACAATTCAGCTTTAATGCAGTTTGTACATTTGCCTAGTTCTTATTATGGCCATGAGGCTGATTTTAGCAAATCCCGGGGCGTTTGTTAAATTTAGTCGCAAATTGTTTAGATCGGCGTCACAGCGGGTGCACGTAAATATAGGCACGTGACTTTAAGTTGAAGCTGGTGAAGTAATCAGCTCATGGTAGGATTTATAATAACAAAATTTGGGTAACATTTTGAGGAACCATCAACATTGAATTTTGCTGCGGCCCACTTGAATATTTTAAGTAAAATTTCACTATGATATTGTTATTATACGACCTTATTTTATCGCGTTATTATATCGCGACTCACAGTGCGTTTTGCGATCGTATGACGATCCAATATGAATACATCTGTGCGCTACCATTACGACATAGCAGATAACATTATTTTTTCACTACGAAACGGATTTTTTTCGTATTACCAGCTGCTAGCACGGTCGTATTTTTATCACTTGTCACTATGCCTGTCTCGTTCTAACAAGTATGTAAGTTTGAAAGTGACAAGTGATAAAAATGCCGTGCTACAGCCGCAGCTTGCCGCGAAATCAGTTGCTGGCGCATATAAAAGTATGCCTTCACACGTAATATATTCGTTTAATAAGTCGGTTTTTTTCTTTTTTTTATGTTATTTTTTAATCAATGTAATGACAATTACCAATCGTTAAATGTGACATAAACCATGTCAGGAACACAGTGAGTTACAGTGAGTCAGGAATCAAGTTGTTCGATAGGCGGTAATAAATGAGTTGATACATATCTAGACTAGCGTGTCCAGCCAAGTTCAAAGAAAAAGGAGCTGGCGACGCAACCGTGTGTAATATTACACGAACCATTTCGAGCTACTTTTGACCCCTTCACAACTTGGAACCTATTTAACCTAACATGAAATTTGGACACTTATTCGCTTTGTGACACAATCACACGACTAAACGGTACTAACCACCCAGATTTTCATGTTACTTGCAAACCTTTTTATTGCTCCAAGGGTCCAACACCAACTTACCTTTAAATATCGCAACTTAACTGAATGTTTCGTGCATTAAATTTATATCCCGAAGCAAGGCTTCAGGAAAAAACGGTAAAAACAAGGCAAATCGCCGGCAGCCGGTGCCAAGCAAATCTCTTTCAGGGAAATTGGACCCTATTGCCGGAATACTGAGGGTAGATTGGCGTACTTGGAGTAGAAGTTTTTATAACGCGCTGACATGCTGTCAGAAATGTATAAAATGGAGAAGTTATTGTTTGTTGGTGAATTATTGGGCTTTTTTCGACGGCTTGACGTGAAGGGCGCTCGTATTTTTGCTGTATTTTCTGCGTTGCATGTTATCGACGCTTGAAATATGGATAGTCCATATTTTCCTTTTTTCCCAATTCTTTATTACCTATTTATGATCTACTTCTATCCGCGACTTTGCCTGTATAGAGTGATAATTTGTAAGAAAAACTATCCTAGGTCCTCCATAGGATACTCTTGGAACTTAACTGTCTCCATGCCAAATGTCATTGCAGCAGTTTAATCGTAAAAGGTAATAGATAGACAGACCGACTGACAGATAGAGTTTTTTATAATATTAATCGGAATAGGTAAGTCTATGTACACAAAATTTTGTAACTTGACCAGCTATGATCGTCTTTGATACCAATAATTATTACACTACTAGGGGCCCGCCCCGGGTTCGCACGGATTTACAAATTATACACTTAAACCTTCCTCAAGTCCAGTAGTTTTTGAGTTTAGACATACAGGCAGACAAACACGACGGGGACTGTTTTATAAGTTTTAGTGATATTAAAAATTTTGAAAAAGAAATGTGTACTCCATATATTATTATTTTTAAATTGCTGTCTCATGTTGTTTAAGTTGAATCTCGAATGAAAGCTGAACGAATTGTGAAAATAAGACACTCCATCTTCCGCACTGACCGAGTTCAGAAACAATAGCATCTTCTTGCATTCATTTACTTCGTTTGATCCAATGGCAATATTGAAACAGAACATCGTTCAAATATGAGCACAATGACCAATGACATACATAAACTGTTGATGGATAATTAAAAGTCACTTTTTATCGATGAAAACTGTGTATTTTCACTAAAAAACGGATATTAATTACAGAGCGTTGTTAACCGTGGAGTTGTTGAGAAAGAAGAGAGTGAGTGAGTCGACGAATGGATACAGGAATAAAATCATTCGGTCATATACATGGTTGCGTTCAGAAACATAAACTTCTAAACATCTAAAATATTTAGTGGAATTTAAAGAAAAGTAGCGATAAGTCCTGGCAATTTCTATACAAAGTTGTGTTCCTCATGTTGCTGTAAAATGGTGCCACGCGTCAATTCGCATGACCTATCTCAAATTCTTGTATAAACTTTGTACATTGTTTGTACTTTGTTGTCGCTTTGACATCAACTTAATACCCAAGTATGTACATAGTTATTTATATTTCAAACGAACAGTAAAATAGTTTTTATTAGATTTTTTTTTTCAAACAAAAAAGTTTCAAGACAAATCGGAAAACATTCTCATGAGAAATCCGCAAAGTCAGCCGCAACTAGAAAAAGTTACGTATTTCGTAAACAAATGCGTTGTTCGATAAGTATGGAAATTTAACATCCGGGGCGATATCCAGTCCGTGGGGATTGGGAACGTACGAAACATGGAATAAGGTCTTATATTAATTACACATCGAAATTAACGCTGCGTTTAAGAGGCTGTCAATACCCAATGTCCTTGAAATTGATGTTACTTAAACAGTTTTTTAAGAAAGACTATTTGTTTTAGTCAAGTAAGAAAAGCGCGCACACTGTCTATTTGTATCGGAGTAGATAAGATAGCACTGTCGCATGTTACTGGGCCTGGGCAAGGGAATAATAAGAAAAATATTTAAATAAAAAAAAGTGGATTATTAGTGTAATATTTTACTCAACCACGGTTTAGATATAAATGTTTTGAAATTGTGATTTTAATTGCAGACCCATAAGTCAAAACAATAAAGACATAAAACCGTTTAATTGTGATTTTAAGACCAATCTTTGCAATTATTTTCTATCGAGCCGATTTCGTTCAATCGTGTATCGAGTACAACCACGGTCTTTGAAATATAATTAATATGAACATATATTTTTCTTACTTGACTAAAACAAATAGTCTTTCTTAAAAAACTGTTTAAGTAACATCAATTTCAAGGACATTGGGTGTTGACATTCAATTAAGTATTTAGGTAAAAGTATCGTTGTGTATGCATGCAATGGGAAGTTAAATATCAGAATGGAAATTGTACAACAGATCCATTTAGAAACAAATTTTAATTGCTTATCGTAAAAAAAAAGAAACGTACTTGGAAAGTAATATGCCAATATAAAGTAATAAGCTATTACTTTCTGCATACTTCATAAAACAAGTAAGACCCACTTTCAGAGCATGAGAAATAATGACCGCCGCGCGAAGCCTACGACGCGACGGCAGATATGACCATAGCGAGGTATTACCTTTTATGTCAATTATATCAGAATATTTGCTTCTGACGGAGCTACTAAATTTCGCTTTTAACTGGAGCATGTTTTACGGATACCTGAATTATGTATGAAAGTAAATTTTGCCAAATTGCGACTTGAATTGCCTTTCGGATTGACGACCAGTCTGGCCTAGTGGGTAGTGACCCTGCCTATGAAGCCATGATTCCGGGTTTCCTGGTAAGGGCATTAATTTGTGTGGTGAACACAGATATTTGTTCCTGAGTCATGTGTATTTTCTATGTATTTAAGTATTTATATATTATGTATATCGTTGTCTATCATTCTTACTCTTGGCATTTTTATCATTCAACTATTAAACATATTTCTTAGACATCCGTCCAATCTACATTTGAATGAAGCCATTATACAATCTGTCTACCTTTGAACTCACCCTTTTCAAAGTGCCTCAAATATTCAATAGGCGCAATTCTTTTATTGCACAGGATGAGACTATTCTCTGCGTTTTCTTTTATCCCTCGAGAACTATTTGGAGGACTGTTCGTTCGGTTTGTTTTCCCTAGCTTGATTGACCGACGATCAAAGGGTTTTTAGGATTCAGAGCGCTTAGATGAGAAAGCTTTTTTTAAATGTTCGCTTTGACGGTCCGATTGAAAATCCTTAAGTCTTACGAGTAGTTGTCAATGGTAACAACTTAAGTTGGTTTCAACTTTCAAATAACAGCTATTTATTATGCTGACAGCTATTTATGTATTTATATTCGTTCTCTCACTTAGTTTTACAAACCACTAATGGGTCTATACCGGCAAGGTTTATCCGTAAATAATTGGCCGTTGTTGACGATTTATTTGACGTTCATAAGCGCATTGCATATGCCTAATTGAAAAATAAACTATCTTTAATACTTTTTACACACTTTTGTTTAGCTTTACCGTGTTCACCTATATTTAATTTTGTTTGTTTTAAAACTTTTAATTTAACTTAAATATGAACCACTTCCTAAACAATTTTTTTAACACGCATCTGCGAGCGATGCTCTAAATTTTATATTAAAGGAAAAAATGGAAATTTTTTTTTGAACCAATTGGACTAATTACGGTGACAATAAAATATTACATCGAGCTGGGGCTTGTTTCTCAAAAGCTTGTAATTTGTAATACAAACGAATGTCACATTTTGACAGCTTTTGTTAGAAACAGGCCCCTTATCTGATGATGTAGTCGGAAGGTAGCAAGCGGAACTCCTTGATGGAAAAACACAAACAAATCGAGAGGTTGTACTCGATATGTACTCGATAGACACGCAACTGACAAAGAGTACAATAAAAGTGATTCCACAGTAACAATAACTTGTTTTGTTGCAGAGAGAGCTAAATGCCGTAGACTTCCAAGTGTCGGCGGATCTCAAGTTCGTGCTGCTAGTATCTGACGTGAGGCCGGGCTGGCGGCATGCCAGGCTCGCCAGATACCACGTCTATGACGTCATTAACAGGTAACGTCTCAAGCAAGACACTGTTGTAGAGAGAGCTAAACGCTACAAAACACCATCAATATCCAATCGTCTAGTTTGCTCAAGTGTACAAGCCCTTCATTTGTTTTATTGACAGGAATAAGATTCCTATATCGCCTGTCGAAGATGACCGAACAGCGCCGCTCCTGCAGTACGCGGAATGGTCCCCTACTGGATCTAGCCTGGTCTTCGTGCATGACAACGACATCTACTACAAGCCCAGAGTGCTCAAAACACTGGTGTGCCGGATTACCAATAATGGTCAGTAGAGTTTTATATTAAGATCCACATACAGGGGCTGATTTTAGAATTTTGAGCGCTCGATTTTGTCACTCGAAAATCTGTGGGAGACGGGGAAATGCTATTTTTGAAATACGACAGATTCTGATTAAGAAGTTGGGTATCTGGTGGTATTGATTCAATTTTATTAGTAGAATTTTAATGCCTATTAGTGGAGATACTAATAAAGGGAAAACACGAAATCGAGCGATCGAAATTCAAAAATAGGCCCGCTAGTCCGGCTTGCGTGTTTAGTGCCTTTTTTTAATACTATGACGGTGGCAAACAAGCATACGGCTCGCCTGATGGTAAGCAATCTCCGTAGCCTATGTACGCCAGCAACTCCAGGGGACTCCAACATGCGCGTTGCCGACCCTAAACCCCTCCCCCACCCCTCGTTGAGCCTTGAATTCGCTAGTAAGGAAATACTTAATAATATACACTTAGGTACCAGTTTTACCGCTAAGCATTGTAACACAAGCAAGTGTCTTTGCAATAAAATGATTTAAGAAGATTCCAAGGGTTTGTCAAGCTACAAGCTGTCGAGAAACAGGCACAGAACATCCCGTCAACCCTGTACCCAACGTAAGTACCGCAGTACCTATTCAGTGGTATCGTATTTTATACAATCGTTATATAATAGAGAGCTTTTCAGTCGAGTACCGTGTTTAGGCAACGAGGCTTGCTGAGTTTCACAAGTAAGATGCAAGATTGAAAAACTTGATTATATCACTATTGTATACAATACTTTTTCTTCGAGTTACCTAAAATTATTACTTTTTTAACTACATATAAAACCTAAATAATCAATGAAAATTGGTAATTATCTCAGTAGACAAAAATGTAGCGCAAAAGATGCCACCGTTTAGTCTTTTCTATGGGAGCGCGGTGGCACGTGATTGGCCATTTTTTTATAGTTGACTACAGCGTATCGAAATAAATATTAGAGTTAAGTTGGAAGCCGATATACGACAATTACGCAATTATAGTTTGGTACACGAAATTTTAATTCAACCATTACAATTGACGAGTAAAAAATAATATTTACACCTTATTTTCAGTGTCTTAGAGGCGTGTAAATATATTTTTGGGACGTTAGATTCTAAAGATGTTTGTGAACTCGAGCACGCGTACCTAATGCAGTGTGTAGTGTACTCAGTGTACACTAATGCACTTTGCGCATCTCTGGCACTGAGCGGTGCTCTGACTGACGCGGTATTTGTCATGTCCACAGAAAGCTTTTAGCGAGACACTTAGTAGCTGACCTTAAGAGGAAACCGGACGGCCGCTTCTCCTTACAAACGTACTCCCCATTTTCCTCTCAGTATATTGACATTATGGAAAATATTTTTACATAATTTGATGTATATCATTTTTAGATTTTTTGATTATTGTAGAAATTAGGAGCGAAAAACAGATTTCATACAGATTTTAAAATGCTCCTAACTTTTATAATAATTTAAAAAACCGGCCAAGTGCGAGTCGGACTCGCACACTGAGGGTTCCGTACAAAAAATTATGTTTTCGCAATTTTCCCTTTATCTGTGCTATAAGACATTGCTTCGTACCAAATTTCAAGATACTGAGTTCACGGTAAGTACCCTACTAGGTTTTGATTCTCTTGCGAGTGTCGAAAATTGCGGAAATTCGCGGCATAAACAGCTGTATCTTTTTATTGCGTTGGCTTAGAAGTTTGATTTTTTCACAGCTCCAAGGGACAGCAGACATGAGTATTGCAGCTTGATACTTCCACGCGTTCCTGAAAAAAAGAGTCTTGACAAACAGACAGACAGATGGACGGATAACAAAGTGATTCCATAAGGGTTCCGTTTTTTTCCTTTCGAGGTACGGAACCCTAAAAATCGACGTAGGGGCATTAGCTGTGGTTCATATACAACTATTTGTGTCAATATATTTTCATTAATGTTAATATCTTATCTTATGTGTATATTTTATCAATTTCTGTATCTGTTTTTTATGTAGTGTGCAATAAAGAATTTTATTATTATTATTATATCTCCTTGGATTTCACGGGCCTATAAATCCCGGTCTTTTGATAGGCTTGCGTGGGGATATAGATCCAACACGTAGAGGCCTCTTGGAGAGCTTTAATGTCATGTAGAACGCCTGCTGGAACCCGTTCACAGGCGCAACAATAGACACCCATGAACCGGTCGCAACAGGCATTGGGACTATTGTAGTAAAGTGAACAGTATAACGGTCTATGGATTGAAGTTTGGGAGGACAATGAGACTGGGTTATTGCAAAGACATCCGGACACCTGCCATAACAATGTTTTCACTAGTTATCGAGGCAGGCGGTGACTCGCCGCCCACTAGATGGGCCCCTGAAAATGCCGTCGTGCCAACTCGCGTCTTATGCAAGTTTTCACTTCCACCCCTGGAGCATTTAGCTCTAACGACTCCTCTCTGGACGGCCAATGAAGGCAAGCCAGAGCTGAGAGTCCTGCGGGTCCTCTTGGGGTCCACTCCGACCGACGAAGACACGCCGGAGACGGAGACCCTGACCGACTCTCGGGAGTACTCGGGTCCGTGGGGTCGTTACTCCCCAACAGCTCGCCACAAGCTGCCCTGCGGTATTATTATTATTATTATTATCTAGGGAGGAAAATGAGGCTACGTTTATATAAAAAGGTGATTTCGCACGGGAGCTCCACTTTCCTCTTAAAGCCGTTTAAAGTGCTTTTACAATTTGTTTTTTTACAAAACTCCGCTTCGCTTAAGTGGTGCTTTAAAATTTAGTGGATTAAAAGCTTTTCGATTTTCTTAAAGATTGTGGATACATTATCCATCACACTCTGTCAAGTGCAAGAGGTCGTTTTACTTTATCCACAGTGATAAACGATATGTATATTAGTTTAAATATGTATACAACCATATAGCTAAGAATATTGATAAGTCTAATGTTTGTATATATATGATTGTGAAATCAGAAATCTGACATTATTTATTTGCAATATAGTATGCGGATGAAATCGGGTTAATTAGAGTACCGCTATCTTTGAGAAAGTAACTTTATTTAAGCTCAGAAAAGCACCCTTAAAATTAAAGGAGTTTAAAAAAACCGATGAAGTGCGAGCTCGTTTACCTCGCACACCGAGGGTTCCGTACAAACTTTCAATTTTCTCATGAAAGATTTTTGACCAGAAGTATACTATTAGTATAATTGTGTACAGCGCCATCTATGGGCGAATTGGATAACTAATTTGTGCGATTTGTATGTATGTTAGTTTTTCAGGGATAATTCTTTATCATGTGAACCGATTTCAATAATTTTTATTTTATTTGAAATATTGGTGCCTTTAGTGTAATTTCATAGGAATTTCAACTATAATAAGCACCCGTAAACGGGATTGAATTGCAAATTAAATTACAACATGTTTTTAATTAACTAAAAAAAAAGTTATCAAGATAGAGGTCTGATTTTATGTTCCTGTAATCTTTATGAAAATGTTATTATTATATAAAAAAATTCATAATTTTTCATTCGTAAACTTCGGAGATAAGGGGGAATGGTATTTTTTTCACATTTTCCTTCATAAGTCAATTTTTTTCACTATGAAAAAAAAATTGTTTTGTAATGTTCAATTAAAGCTCTTTCAAATGATACCCCACTTGACCTAGTAACTAGACTTTGAAATTTTGCCCTCTCTTTATATTGGGAATTTTCCATAATTAATACAAATAAAAAAAAATACACTTCCAATATGTTTGGGTTAGCGTTATTCATTACTATTCCAAATTTCAAATCGATAGCTTGAGTACTTCTCGATATATTTAGCAATGTGACAGACGGACGGACGGACGAACAGAGTCGCACCATAAGGGTTCCTTTTGCACCGTTTTGGAACGGAACCCTAAAAACACCGTGTATACCTCAAATTGGTTACAGTACTACTTGCTAAGTTTAAATCTCTTCTTTTCACGTTTCCCAGCCTTAAGTAAAGCTTGCCGGGTATCCCATTTCTAGGAGAAATCTCGGAGTAAACAACAATACATCAATATCAACGTTATCATCCGGAGTGCTTGACATCAAAGAACACGATAAACCGACATATATCTGCGATAGGCGATATCCATCGGGCTTTCAATATACTTAATAGATGGGATGAATCTGTATTTGAAGTACTGTATATTTACACAAATTATTCAGAATTTCATTCGCAATGTTATATATGTAAAAGTATATTGAGAGCCAGAGTGAATGAGTCCAATGAACTGTGCAATCAATATTTTACGTTCAGTGATTTCAGTGGTAGTGGTGCCTAAAATATTGCACCGCATTAACATTCACATTTCAAGGTTACTCAAATGTAACCCTACTTTAAAGACACAAGCTTTGAACAGAAAGCAGGGTTTTAGTTTTTAAATGATTTACTGGAAGTGGAAAACTGCCTATTCCGAGATTATGCAAAATACCACATCGGGTGCATTCGTGCGTCGTCAAGCCTTAAACAGAAACTATCAGCGGAGACGTGATTACGCGGTGACCCACTTCTGAATTTCTATAAAGCCTGTGGCCCGGGAATTGTATTATGTAAGGGAAACTGGCTTCGTCTGGAGTCTGCGGCGTTTGCGAAACGAATAAAGGTGCCAAATAGGCGATAAGCGGAAACTTTGCGGATTGAAACGGAATAGTAATCTTTTAGAATCTTACTTATACGGTAGGGCTATAAGATTTGAAGTCTAAAGATACATTAGCGCCAACTACGAAATCAACATTTCGTTTGGAATTAAATAAAATGATTTACGTACCTATTAGGTGATAAACGAACACCACTTCACGTAGTGGGTTTTCGAGCACCGGTTGTCGTGTGCCCTTCGTTATAATTGTTATTATTTTAAAGACAAATAAGACTCGACAATAAAAGGCTTATTTAGACGGTGCGAGAACTCGCAAGCGGGTTTCATTACATTGCGGCATTTGATCGGTCGGATGATTGGATGTAACATCAATAATCTGCAATGTAACTAAAGTCGCATGCGAGTTCGCGCGCCGTCTAAATGAGCCTTTTATCGTCGAGTTAATCTTAGATTGTCTTAGTACCACTTATTCGCTTTAAAATAACTATACAATACCACATAATTTGATTTCCCCAGCACTGGTCTTTTACACCCCTCAGTATATCGGGGTTAGAAGTAAGTCAGCAAGAATACGAAGTCTAAGATTCCGAGCAAGAAAGCTTGTTGAAAATAAGATTCTGATTCCAGGTGTTCCTGGAGTGATCTTCAATGGCGTCCCGGATTTTCTGTACGAGACGCAGGTCCTGCGGCTGGAGCGCGCGCTCTGGTTCAGCCCCGACGCGCAGACGCTGCTCTACGTCAGCTACAACTGCTCGCTGGTCCACCAGCATCAGTATCCTTGGTATGGGTTGGAAGAACAGGAGCCTCCGGCCTACCCGGCTATTAGGACGCTGAGGTACCCTAAGGTAGGTTGGTAAGACCAAGTTTCAAAACCCTATTTTACGTCATAACTGTTCACTGGTATACATTCTGTATTAGGTTTCAAGTACATAAAGATTTATATATTAAATATATATACTGGTCTCAGTACGGGGTGGAGCAACAGGTAGACATTAAGACCAAGTTTCCAAAATCGCTTATCTACCAAAGCCCCATACTATCCTAGCGATGTTCGTGATGTCGGGCTAGGGAATGCTTCTGAGTTTGTTTGGCAAGAACCGAGAATTCCCGCTTCCGATACTGTATTTATATAGAGCACTCCGTCTGTCGGGCTGATAATTCACAACCAATTAATTATTCTACTCTTTCTCTCAAAGGTTTCATATAAAATCCCCACGGAAGCAATCAAATTATCAAACCTTAAGTTTAACTGAACGTTAAATTACAGGTGAACACAAACAATCCAGTGGCGACGGTATACGTGGTCAGTTTGAAGACACCCAAGTTCCTCTTCCCGCACGCGATACAGTTCACTCCGCAAATTGACAAAGGTATATCCTTACTTTGATTTAAGGTGCGACCAGACCGCAGCTTAAAAAACGGTCACGATACGGAATCGCAGTGACGCGTACCGTTTTTGACGCATGCTCCCCACACCGCTGCACAAGAAAACACGTGATGTGTACATGTGCATGTTTATGGTTCCGATTCAGGCCACAAGATGGCAGACCCTCCAACGCGCACGGTCCCTATCCTATAGTGGCGCAGTTGGCAAAAAGTCGTTTAGAAACAAGTGGTAGCAGCGAGCGACGATCCGGATTCGATCCTTGGGCGTGAATGCAGATATTTCATTTTTGTTTTTTTTTTGCACTTGATTTTCATATTTTTGATTGACTAAGCAACTAAGCGTATCAGTTTCAACTTGTACAAAAATGTTTTCTAATATTTAGTTGTTGTCCCTGCCCGTGAGTCGCATTTCTGAACTGATTTGTGAGCAGGTTCGATAGTTATTATTTTGTCGATTAAGTTTTTTTTTTATTTTTGTTCATCAATATTGAACTACGTTTAACAATAATAATATATTTCGCTCCAACCTAGAGTCCCACGACGCTCCCGTATTTTTTTTTAATATGTAGCTTGATCCGCTATTTTTGATGCTAACGGCACATTAATAGAGATAGCAAAACATAATGTATTTCGCAGATTTTGAATTGTGGGGTTGATTAACAGACTGGTACGTCCGCTGGACGGCGTGGACGTCGGAACGGCAGCTGGCGGTACTGCTGCTCAACCGCGCGCAGAATGTCTCCATCATCAGCGTGTGCAGCGCCACCAACTACAACTGCCAGGACGTAAGTCTCGGGTGAACACCGCACTTTTAACGGTGTATTTATCGAATTTCGTTAACTTTGACGTATGGCTAAGTATATTTCCGTAAACTGAATGGCATAGTTGATTATAGAATTTTGCGTGCATATAACGTTGTTGTGACACAGACATTGTATTTAACTCAATCAAAAGAATTGAAAATTATGACATATCAATATCATTTCGAACATCGGTAGTCCAAGTTTAATAGCAAACGTATGAACTCGTACTAAAAACTAATCAATATGTAAACAGGCCCTGTACACGCTCGTAAGGGCCTTATCAGGTAAAATTAAACTATTGATCAGATTGAGAAATCGAATTAATTTAAGCTCATGAATGAACCCTTGAAATTAACGAAGTTAACAAAGGTGTATTTAGGAAACTCTCAGTGAATCGGCTATAGAGCATAGCGAGTTATTGCGGTTGCTTAATTACAACAGTGATAAAAGTTCTGAAGATTGTTTTAGATAACGATAAGCCACATTTTACACGGTGTAATACAATCTTGTTAACAAAGTAAACGCACACAAACAAGCCACATTTATTTAATACTATTGTTACACGCGACGGTTGAATTATTTTGCAATTACGAAAACAGCGCGTGGCTGCCGGACGGTGCGTGGCGCCAAATTACATTTAAAGTGGCCTTTCACGTACATGTAGAAATTGGGTCCGAGTAACCCGACCAACTATAATCACATCCTGACGACCTGAGGTTATTAAGGGTAAATAACATATTAACATGGGTCTAATTAGCTGATATACTTGTTTTTAATCTGAAATGAGATGGCAAATCTCCGAATGCGGAATTTTATACCGGAGGGCCCTGTAACATGAACAAATAATTAAAACATACATCGAATGTTACACCTCAAGCAATAAAACTTTTGTTTAACTTTTTTTTTACATGAAATTTTCCTATTTTTCATACAAAGCAACTATGGGAGCTCAACGAGGAGCGGGAGGGGGTTAGGGTCGGCAACGCGCATGTAACTCCTCAGGAGTTGCAAGCGTACATAGGCTACGGATACTGCTTACCATCAGGCGGGCCGTATGTTTGTTTGCCACCGACGTAGTATTAAAAAAATGGTCTTCAATGTACGTTATCATCATTGCAACGACACGAAGTGACGTCGCTTATCACGCTTTAAACATAACAAAATCCGCAATACATTTCGTCTTATGCCCTCAGCACACGGAGCGTAAGCGTAAGCGTCGCGTAAGCGTATCGTAAAAACATTATGAGTACGTGACGCGTAGAGTTCTGGGCACCAAGCGTCGCGTAAAAGTAATCGTTTTATAAGTGAAATCTCATTAGTTGAAATCATGTAGTCGCTGGCGTCAGATGTCTTCGGCGGATGTATCTACGATCATACTTTCTCGTCAGATGAAAAAAAATTGTTTGATTATGACAGAAGTTTTGTTTTTTACGCGTGTATTACGCTACGCCTGTTGTAATAACGACAGAAATCTCATACGCTACGCTACGACGACGCTTCCTGTGCGGACTTGTTTGAAGTTGTACGGGTTCGTAGTGGTCTCGTTCTACGCGCGTATTACGATACGCTTACGCATTTCTTACGCTTACGCGCCGTGTGCTTAAGGCCTTAGAATAAACTATGAAGTGTACTAAAAATCAAAACACAAGTTATTTTTAAAAGTCGCTGATCTAATGTTGGTCAGTTTGAGGAGTACCTACAGTGTACAGTTTAGTTTATTGCTCATGTTACTCACCTCACTGAGGACTCACCCGGTATATTGCAAATTCGAATCCAGCTTGTTGACGAGTATATCGCAGCCTCTGTCTCTAGAATGAACGACTGACCTTAATAGGTGACAACGTTTTCCAATAGCCGCACAATAACTCACGCCTGTATCTTCACCCTCAATTACACTTCAAGAATCACTAACCATTTTTTTGCAAGAGCTCTAACGAAAAACCCTCAGACAATGAAGAATAATGATGAGCCAGCGTTTCTTGCTGATTACGCTCGCGGCTGACGACTGAATTATAATTTCCACATCAGCCATCTAGCAAGATTAATGATGGCAGTTTTGTCACAGGACGCCACGTTTTTGTGGCTGGATGTTGCGGAGATTTTATAAGTAGATAAGGAGAGCCATGCCTTTACTTAACCTTTTGAACGCCACGCCTATCGCACGCGGCGCGTAATCGTGAACCTTGTCGGTACGCATGAAGGTTGATATTGGGCTGTGGCCGCGCGCGTCATATGACGTCTTAGGCGGTCAAAAGGTTAAGTGTACCCATAATTGCTGTTTAGCATTATGCAAGTTCTTCTCAGATATATATATTCGAAAGATATCATAATAATGTACTTGTTTTGGTTACCTTTCAAAGGGGGTTTTGATCCTAAAGTGGCCAAGTTTTTAGACTTATTCCAGGACATCATAATATAAATATTTAATTATAATGCAAAGATATTTAATAAATTCTCACAATATACTGGCACAGGCAGACACATTGACACCAGACATAAAATAAGTGAGAGTCAGAATGGCGGGTGTACCTAAATAAAATCAAATGAAAAGCATACCATATTTTTGTACCTAATTTGTACTATTTAGTACCTCGTTTAAAAAAAATTGTACCTCACGGTACGTAAAGTTATGATCAAAAAACAGGTCACCCGCCATCCTGACAGTCAGAATGGGTGAGAGTCAGAATGGCGGGTGTACCTAAATAAAATTAAATGAAAACCATACCATGTTTTTGTACCTAATTTGTACTATTTAGTACCTCCTTTAAAAAAAATTGTACCTCACGGTACTTAAAGTTATCACCAAAAAACAGGTCACCCGCCATCCTGACAGACAGAATGGCGGGTGTACTTTATTACTCTATGTTCCCGTGGTTATTGATAAATTTATATAATATTTTTGTACCTTCATATTCAATTATAATATGAGTCATTTTATTTGTGCTTTCCAAGTTTTACTCATTTTATATTTTGCTTGCTATTACAATGTTGCAGGCGTTATACCCGCCATTCTGACTCTCACTAAAATATTGAACCTTTTGAATAAAAACAATACAAAAATATTGCTTCTCGTGCGTGTGTCGCAAAAACGTTGTTAATGGCCGTGCATAGTTAAAATCACGTGAACTTTTTTTCACTTACCAGCCCGAGCCGGAAAGTTCATCGGGCTTTACTATAGTTGTTTTTAGCGTTTAGGGCTCGTTTGTCAATGATGATAATGACTTGACAATCAAACGTTAATATGATGATACTTTACAGATAATCCGTGACGAGTCCGACGGCTCCCGCTGGTCCGGCCTCGGCGCTGAGCCAGAGCCGGACTGCGGCTGGTGCGGCGGTTCGGCGCTGCTCGGCGGGCGCACGGCGCTCTTCACCAGCGCGCCCGTCGCCGACCGCGGCGGGGCGTGGCGACACGCCGTGCGGGTCGGCCCGGACGGGAAGACTAGCGTCACGCAGGGACCGTTTGAGGTCACGCAGTTGATGGGATGGGACGAGGGCAGGAAGCTACTGTAAGTATCTTGTTAATGAGACATTGCTTTGCTTGACATTATACTTTAACAGACCCATCCTATATGTGGCATTACTTATAAAAAGGGACCTCATAGTCAATGGTGCTTACGCCGCACTGCATCCCGTGGCGTTGTATTAGTATCAGGGCATCGTTTATAATGGTGGAAGCGCTATCCACAATAATGTCCCTTTTCATAGAAAACGTCACATATACCTTTAAAGACACGCTTGATGCTTTTTGCATTTGAAAGCTACTGTAAGCAATAGTAGATTGTTAACCAAGGGTGGAAAGTGACCCATATCAGCCGAGATATTTTAGAAATACATTTCATCTATCGCTCGAGGGTGAGATGGTTACTTTTACCCGAGTTATACACTCTACTTTTCATTTCGACTATGAGGAAAGTCAAACACAAGAAATGTAGGTTATGACTGGAATTGGCGCCTTTTCCATTTTGATCGGAAAAAAAATCTAAAACCATAGACAATCCGATCTTTAATTAGGATCCGCCTGAAACGGCCTTAATGTATGCGCGCCTTAAAAAAAGTGAAACTGAATGAATTAATTAATGTAATGTAATGATAATATTTTAAACATTCATCGTCATTTATATTGATTTATTAACAAATATTTATGTTTGTTTCATACATTTAAATACTTATGAAATACTAGTAGTTTAGTTTTTAATAATGCAATGCAATTAACATTTAATTTCGATAATACGGGTCGAAAAATGAGAAAGCTAATATGAGAGCTTTTAAATGAATAATATGGCATATATGGCTGTTAGCCGTTGCTCGAAGTACAAATAAAAAAAAATTACTTTTCACCCTAAAGTGGGAAATGCAATTTTCTACCCGATTATCAGCCTATGAAAGATGAACTTTCCGAATAGGAGAGATGAAAATATTATTGGCCACCATCAGCTGTTATTACGCAATGGCCCTAATGTGGGTATGCAGCCTATAATCGGAGCAAACAGACTTGAGTGTTCAGTCTAGTCTAACCAGTTCGAAAACTGTGCGCTACTGCGTTTCGTTTTGCTCTTGCCTAATTCTATTTATCCAGCCTACTCTTATTTGTTCCAGTTACTTAATTGGCACCGCACCAGAAAAGGCAGGCGAGCGACATCTGTACCGCGTGCGAATACCCGATGACGCCACTTGGCCGGCGCCTCACTGCCTCACGTGTCCGGACTCAGCCCCTCTACCGCCTGACGAGCCGCCACCACCCACCAGTGAGGAACCCCCGGTATGTACGCCTCACTCGCTCACTTGTCCGGACTTAACCCCTCTACCGCCGAACGACTACCCCTCCACCACCCTTCAATGAGGAGACCACGTGAGTACGCTCAGTGATCGGCAGCAGCACCAGCGATTTCTAGAATATGTGCCGACAACCTTCGACCGAGAAGTAGCGCTGCGAAAATGGAGATGGGTCGGACACACCCTTCGAAAAGGAGCTGCGAACAGCATCAGTATCGCGTTTGAGTGGCGTCTTCAAGGCAGAAAGAGAGTGCCCAAACGCTCCGCACATACCTGGAGGCAGAGTGTAGAGAACGAGCTGCGTGCCGTAGGACTAAGCTGGAACGAGGCCAAGACGGTTGCTCAAGATAGAAAGGCGTGGAAGGATCTTATGGCGGTCCTATGCACCTCCGGGGTGTTTTAGGATGAACAACAACTTACAAACCATAGCTGAAAGATAAAACACGTGTTAGCTTTCTATTTTTATGCAGGTGATTATGTATTCAGCAGCAACGTTTGGCAGCTTATTTACAAATCCAAATATAGTTGAGAATAGTATACTTGTAATAATGTTTTATAATATTTAGTTACAGGAGCCGGAGAACTCGACGTCGCCGCTGCCGGCGTGGCCGACATCAACAGTGCTGCCACACGTGTCCGAGGAGAACGACTCGTTGCCCTCCGAGTGTCTTTACAATCGAGTCATTTTTAGCAGAAACTTCTCTTACTATGTCCAGGTGAGCAAACTTTCTCAAACAGACCTGATCACTGAGTCTTAATTTGTGTCTAAATACTGTTAAAACAATGACTCACAAGACGCCATCCAGTTAAGCCATATATTTGTATTGAACTCTTCGCGTAATCTATTTTAGGAGTGCCTGGGTCCCGGGCCGCCCACCATCTTCCTCTGCGCGTCGAACGGAGAGCGTCGCGCGGTGTTGTGGGACGGGGCTCCGTTGATTGAGATTTTCACTTGCTCATCTTAGGCACTGTGTTTTATGAAAGCGACAGCAATCTTTCCAATAGAGGAGAAACAAGACCTTATCGGATAAGTCCGGTTTTTTTCGTGAGGTTTTCCTTTTGTGATAACTGGCAAAAATAAGTATATTTAGTTTGTTCCTGTATGAGCTTCTGAACTATTTGGTTTGTCATTTTTAGCAGAAACTTCTCTTACTATGTCCAGGTGAGCAAACTTTCTCAAACAGACCTGATCACTGAGTCTAAATTTGTGTCAAAATACTGTTAAAACAATGACTCACAAGAAGCCATCCAGTTAAGCCATGTATTTGTATTGAACTCTTCGTGTAATCTATTTTAGGAGTGCCTGGGTCCCGGGCCGCCCACCATCTTCCTCTGCGCATCGAACGGAGAGCGTCGCGCGGTGTTGTGGGACGGGGCTACGCTGCGGCAGAAGTTTGCCGCGCTGGCCGTGCCACAGGCCAAGGTCTTTAGGGTTGAGGTTGGTACTGTTCTAATATATGATATTAATGATCTCACTTCATTTACAGGACTAATAGCTAAGTGTAGGCTACATTCTTATACAAAGATAAATTCAGGTCTTGGTTTTCACTTCCTTTCGTTTTATGAAAGTGACAGCCATCTTTCCAATGGAGAGGACACAAGAGGTTTTGAAAAAACTGGCAAAAATAACTACATATATTTAGATTGTTCCTCCTATGCGCTTCTGGATTATTTAGTTTGATTTCTTATGTACACTTAATCTGATTAATCACATTTCTTAATAAATTTCAGGTGCAAGCGAACAGGGAGGCGCGCGTGAGACTCTACCTGCCACCAGGGTTCAGAGAGACCGACGATCTGCCGCTGCCACTCGTGCTGCACGTGTAAGATTTTGTTGTAGTTAGCTTCAGTATATTTTTATCAGGTCATGTGGCGGCCCCTGGTTAACCCCTTCATCACCAACACTCATTACCAATGCTTGAAATAATAACTTAGGTTTTATAGCCCAAACTCAAGGTTTACCAGTTAACCAGTGCGAGCAATGAAGCGTAGTATACTCGGTACAAATATACTACATGTTCGCAGAACTGATCAAATCAGAAACACGAAACTGCGCTTCAAAGCTCAAATTGTAGAACGCGAAGCTTAACTGGGCATGTCTACGGCCTGCGTCTGGAGAGGTGAACCAAAATGGCTACTGAATATGATCTACGGGACACCACTGACGAAGATGTAGACCCGGATGCAGGCAGACTAAAAAGGAGATGTATAAAAAAATATCACCCGATTAGCAAATTCCATCATTCCAAGTTACAAGATTATTTTGTTACCAAGTGTTTTTTGTGGCCTGCAGGTCAGCGGAACCAGGGGGGCAGCTGGTGACGGAACAATGGAATCCCGGATGGGGTTGGTACCTTGCGGCTGCGCGTAATTTCATCGTGGCTGAGATTGATGCAAGAGGCTCTGGTGGGCAGGTCAGTATTAGCAGATTAGACCTTAGTTTAGCTGAGAGTTAGTGAAGCTAAACAGTGAACCCTCGAAGACTGTGCCTTGAGGCAGTGTGTAACTTCATCGTAGCTGTGATTGTTGCAAGGTGCCGGCCGCTAGTTATCATGTATTGAAGATTCTTAAAAGTACGTACAAGGTTATGTATAAGTTTGATTGATTATTACCACCCAATGTATTAAGATTTTGCTTATTTCCAGGGAGAGGAACTCAGGACTGAAATATATCACAAGCTGTTGTCCGTTGACGTGGAAGATCAAATTGCCGTTTTATCGTAAGTATACAATGATTTGTAACGTTCTTTTAAACGTTCATTCAAAACATCCACGTCCAATGGTCAAATTAATGTTGTAGTCACGTTGATGCATTACACTCATTCTAAGGATAATCATCAAGATCAAGTAACCTACTCGAAAAGAAGCTCACGCAGTTGCAAACGGCGACCATATGGGGGGTGCTGTTCTGCATGAAAGTATTCTTTAATTTATTTATGTAAATGTATATTAGTTATTGATATCTAATTGATGCCGATTGTATATACCGTCGTCTTGGCACGCGACTGTATTGTACCGTTGTCCAGGTACCTCCGCGACAACCTGAAGATGGTGGACGGCAGCCGCGTGGGCGTATGGGGGCGCGGGTACGGCGCGGGCGCGGCGGCCGCGCTCGTGGCCGACGACGCGCGCAACGTCACGCGCTGCCTCGCTGCTGTGGCCCCCGTCACCGACCTGCGGCATTACAGTTAGTGCTAGTGTTGTACTCTGCAGCTACCTACCTACCGATACCGTGGACGTGTGGAGGCGCGGCTACGGCGCGAGTTTACACAAGTATGTGTGTAAACCTCATACTCTGTAAAATAAACAAACGATTAGTACTTTTGCGGGTAGTTATAACATTTATTGGTTAACCACCCAAATACAAAACCGCCTGAATCTGTGACTGAACGACCTGACTTTAACCTACATTATTTGATCATATAATGTTTTTATCTACCCTCAACTGGCTAAATGAGCCATTTGAGGGTAGATTTTGTCTACTTTTATTTAAATACCCAAAGATACAGAGTATAGGGAAGAGCGGCACCTCCCAACACAGGCATTTATTTGCTTACCGGGGGCTCCATCCCCGCATCAAATACACATGTACCTATAATAAATAATTTAGAATTTTAATTTCTTAGATTCATTCTGGACGGAGCGATACGCGGGGTACGGCGCGCACTGGGCGGGCGCGCTGGGAGCTAGCGCAGTGTGGCGTAAAGCAGGCAACCTTCCACCCCGCCGACTGCTACTGGCTCATGCTACAGCCGACCTCGCCGCGCCACAAGACCATGCACTAGCGCTTGCTCGCGCGCTGATACGAGCAGGAGCGGTTTATACACACCAGGTGAGTCACACACAGCCACGCCACAGCCTTCTAAACAGACGCCTGAAACTTAATCGTGCCCTGGTAAATGCTGGAGCAGAAATATCAATTTCACACCAACAGCCGGGCAACTTGCCACTGCACTGCTTTTCCATGAGCTTTTATATGGACCGGCGCCATCTACGCGCACCGGGTGAGTTATTTTACCTTAGTGCAGTTTATGTATGTTTCACATGGCAACCCTGCCAGAAATACATCTGTACTCCAAAAAAAGTTGACTCACTGCACATAAGTAGGTACTACGCTTTGCATACTTTTATATGGCGTTTTAAATGAGGTTATGCGGGTAAACCAACTCTGCCCATCTGAAAGTAGGTTATCAAAACAATATCGTCGGCTAAAGTCGCAAACTTTGTAGCTCCTCCGAGGATTTAAGAGGCTTGAACTACTTGATTTACTGACCCCTTCATAAACATATATAATATGACTCCTTAATCTTCATGTTTCATTGCACAGGTCTACCCCGACGAAGGTCACAACTTCGAGCGCTCTACCATCCACCTGCACAAGGCCATGGAACAGTTCTTCGACGAATGCTTCGGGCCCGTTGAGGTCGCCGACTGGGACGTCGGCGGGGTGGGGGGACTCTTCCCCTTCCGTGACTAGTGCGAGGAGGGGGGGTTCTTATCTTGCTAGAGCTGAGCTTGCTTCCTCTTAGGACTGCGATGCTGAGCTCTCTCTTGTAACTAGTGCAGACTTTAGAGGATTATCCTCTCTAACCACTAGTCTGGTGCTGAAGGACCCTCCCTGCTTCGAATCTAATGTGCGTCAATGACTCTAACGCTTCCATAAAGAGCATTAGTGGACATCAATGACTAACACTAATGCTTCTATAAAGAGAATGTTGTTTCTTGCGATGAGTGTGGTATCAAGTTCCTCCTAAAACAACTGGTGATACTGGAACAGAATTATTCCTGCTTTCGTAACCGTGTAAGATCATTGACTTTCCAAAAAAAACCTACCGCATAGAAATCGCCGTAATACCCAAATATAATACGAAGCAAAACTTCGTTATTTTTTAACTAATTTGAACAATCAGCAAGCCTTTTGTAAGATATAAACAAACAAAGTCTAGGAATATAAGAAATGAATGATATTGAGTACTAATACTAGTACTAAATAAAAATAATCTCAATACGTACCTACCTAAAATAGGCCTGGTGACGAAAGTAAGATACAGGCATTGTTTACGTATTGAATATTTTTTTAGAATGGAAAGAATACGGAAAGAAAAATTAAACGCTTCCAAAATAAAAGAGAATTAGATATTGAGAGGCAAAATCTATGCAGGCATTATTGTCAAGAAGATGGATACCTAAACGTGGATTTTTGGGAAATTGAAGAACCTTGAACCATTTACCTAATAAGGTGGTTTTAATGATGTTTCCTGATATTTAAATCTAGCCTATCGAGAGTTTAATCTTGTAAACGATGCAAATATTCAGATGTCGTCTTTACATATATGCTAGGTTGCAAATAAATGGTTACGATAATTCCTCTTTATCTTCTATCCTAAGTGTCACTAAAATTAGTGAAGTACGTGTTCATTGTTATTAACTTGGGAGAACCGGGAACCGAAAAACGTTAAAGACTTAGACAAATTAACATTCAATGTATAGAAAAACTTGCAGAGAAGATTTAGAAAGAATCATTGTAGAATTAATCAAGAGTTAGATTTTCAGGGCTTTTAGCTAGTTTGGCCCCGAAATTTGTCCTGGGTTACTAAACCCAAGGCACAGTGATGTTTGGATCTAACTATACAATTACTGAAGTTATAATTTTGAACAACACTTTAAGAACATAGTTAAGAGATGAGGTAAACACATCTGGTAATAGTATTGGTGCCATTCGTGTTCCCATAACGAAATATATGGTTTAGTCTTCTTTTGGTTTTGAGCAAATAATAGCTTGAGCCGTTTCCAAGATTGGCTTTAAAATTCTATACTAACTATATTTATTAATTTAACTACAAATGAGGGATGTTACGGAGCTCCGGTTCCGTTAAGTCGGAACTTCCGATTGGTATTACACATCCGCTTCGGTTCTGGTTCCGTTACTTTTGAATCGGAAGTTATATCGGAAGTCAAAGACTTTTTTTTTAGACTTTTTGCTTTTAACACCTAAAAGCTCAACGTTTTTTGTTAAGGATCATTAATATTTGGATATTTTTTTAATAGAACTATCTACCCTTAAAATATCGTCTACCTCTCACTCAAGCTCCGATTCTGGTTCCGGTTCCGTTTTCGGTTCCGATTCCGTTTCTGGGTCCGATAAACTAAATTTAAAACATCTGGTTCCGCTTTCGATTCCGATAAAACCACATCCGTTACATCCCAGCTACAAATATCAGTTATATTTGTAGTAATGTTTTATGTATGATTCAAAAATGTTTAGAGTTTTGGTTAGTTGTGGACCAAGATCCAATGGACTTGTATTTGAATGTAATTTTTAACAAAATGAAGCCAAACTTGCACTTCCAAGAGAATTGGATTGATAAATCTTTGTGTGATAAATATTTAAAGTGTAATATCAATGGCTGTTTCAAGTACTTATAAGAATATTTATTAGTTTCCCTTTGTTTACCGAATTGTCCCAAAAGGATGGGTAATTGTATTTGAGTTAACTAAAGTTTTTTTCCATCTTTGATATTGTGAGTAGCCTAAATGGCATAATGAGATGTGTTAAGATTGATTTCGTCGTTAATCATTGACACTTTTTGGAAAAATGTATAATCAGGATGTTTTTTTTTTCATAACTTTAGTTACATAAAGTTTTCAATAACATATAAAACGTTTTTCTAGTTGTCTCATATCCCTTATTTGAAAGAATGTTGAAGATTGTGGATAAATCCAAACCTTTGAAGCCTAAATGTTAGACTTTATTGTGAAACAATAAAATAAAGTACGACGGTTAAAATATATATTTAAAGAGATAAATGTAGTATTTTATTAGATGTATAAATTCAACTCAAGTTTGTGAACAGATTGACGAACAATCCTTACTTACTGTACAATCAATTGTTCACTGGCTTGACGATGGGATAACAACTCCCGAAAAATTTCTTATGATTATTATAAGGAAGGAAATTCTATATTTTGTCGTGTAACGTATCAAGATCTTTATCTATACCTACTATTTCTATGTCGCTTTCAATGTCATCGTAAAATAGCTATAAATATAGTTCCCTTAAATCCTTACCTTGATAAGAAAGTCTTTATTAAACAAACGACTTTTCAGTGTGTACACGGCCCTACTGTCGTCCATCACGTACTCGGTACAACTTCAACACATATTTGAAACGCTCCAAATTATAATATATTTTATTACCATTGGACAACTGCAAGTCTATCAAAAAGAAGTACTTATCAGTAAGTGTTATTTCTTAGTACTATACTTTAAAGTCATTTGTAAAATAAAGAGTAACTAATAGATTGTACTAGAAACTTACTCCCACATTGACTCTAAACCGCCTAAAATTCTCAACATCTACATTCTATTTTTGTCACAAACATACGAGTCGATGGGGATAAAATATCAAGAAGTATAAAAACTTACCTAAGAATTTATAAAACCTACTTCATTTCGAGGTATTCCGCAGACAAATCGCTTTAGATACAGATTACAACGATGCATGATCAGTAAAAAAAAAGATCAGTAAATAAAAGTTGTGTCTTTATTCATATATCCGTATTTTTTGAATATTCAAACGAAATATTTGTAATATAAGTAGAGGAAAGTATCGTCTGCGTATGCCTCAAACGCACCTTGAACGTTGCCGAGATTTGATATTTGTGTAAATTAGGACCCCTGAATAAAACGTATTGGCTTTATTTGTTTTTAGCAAGCTTGTGGAAACGCATTAAAAAGTATATCAAGCACTATAACCAAAGATACATTGATTGAGTGAGATGTATAAAATCTAAGACAATTCGTGCTTCGAATTTGATAGACGAGATGGCGCTGTACAGCTCCAAACATTTTGCGGTAACTCTGATTATCAAAAGTTGATGTTTGACAACTCAGTGACCGAAAAATATTTGGCGCTACTGCCATCTGTTTTGGATGTCAAACTAAGGGGCACGTTTTTTTCTCAGACTTTACCCCTCTATTACAATCAATTATCTTTGCTATAACTAACATATTTTAACGCAGTTTAATTATGTGAAAGATTTGAAAGCAGATGTTGGTAACTAAAGGATTACAGTCCTCTAAAGACATATGTAGTTGACCCTCCCTGAAAACCATCTGCTATCAAAGAGAATATGAAATATAGGTGGATTGTCAAAGAAAACTTTGTAGCCACAGTAAATTTACTGCCATCTTTCGACACATGATTAAAACTTTTAGAACGCCATTTGACTTTGATCCTTATTCTATCACTGATATATGTTAAATTTGTTAAATATCAAAGGCCAAAGGTACGGCATTGTTTCGAGCGATGTTACCTTACCTTTGGGTTATGAGTTATTACCGATAAGATGGCGCCACTTTTTATTTAACAAATTTAACACATATCAGTGAGAGAATAAGTATCAAAGTCAAATGGCGTTCTAAAAGTTTTAATCATGTGTCAAAAGATGGCAGTAAATTAACGTGGCTACAATCCACCTCTATATCAAATCCCCTTTACTGCTATGCAGACGGAGGGTAGACTGTTTCTGCAGATAATTATACATCGGGTCATGCCAAATCCATGAAAAGCGATAGAAATATTTGTAGACAAATGATAAGTCTCGGCGACGGTACTCTCTACAAATTCTACTCTTACATTGAGTTAGCTAAACTAGTCTTATCTCTAGTCATTTTATTTATCTAAGAAATGTAACTAGGTGTCGAGGTTTTTAGATCTCAATGTTTTGGATATCATTTTCGTTGAAAGTTTTTTATATGAGTTTTGTTTACTCATATTATCCGGAGAATTTAGGATAGAAAATAAAAACTTTAGTTCCAGAATCAAATGCGTTTTCTAACTTGAATTATTTGCAACATTGAAATACCTAGTTATGTTACTTATTGTTTTCATTCTGTTCAGTGAGTAAGAAAATCCTATTCTGTATAATATTGTATAGATACGTTAAGTGATATATGTTCATATATACCTACATGTTACATGTCTTAACAACGCTCAGTGGATATATTGTTTAAATTTATGTTGAATTGTTGTTTCATATAAAACAATAAAAAGTTGTTCCCAATATTCGTTTTATTATCTTTAAGCAACATAGCTCCGCTGTTAACCTAAAATCAGTATCGTCAGAATTAAGTGTAGGATCGATCGAATTGTTTTTACCCGACTGTATCAGAAAGAGAGTAATGCTTTAGTTGCATTTTTTACATCTAATTAAAATGCACAAAAGAGTCTAAATGTTAATAACAATAATAACATGACAACTGACAAAAACTAACGTCGACGTAGAGTTTAAAAATGAAATTATAAATGAATAAAACATACCAATATATTTTACAATATTTACCCTAGTGTTACACTTTGTAGATGTTACTTAGCATAATATGTTTTCTTGGCTGTATCAGTGTTTTTTAATGGAATGTCATTAATATGTTCGATTAAGTCTTTGATTGCTTTTGTGAGTTTAACATTTAATTTATTTGTATTTTTTATATTAATGCGCTGAGTAGTTCCGCTATTAGACAAGATAATAATCGATTTATTATGACCCATTCTATCAGTTTTGCGCATAGAAATAGGTTTAATATCTATTTGATATTGAAGATCAAAGACTTCAAGCGACCTCGTGGTTTCTTTAGATGTATCGTTGCTACCTAACTCCCAGTCAAGCATTCTTGTCACTGGTACATCACGTGGGACGTCAAAACGTTGTGTCGTTGACTCTTCTTCGTTAAAATATTCGGGTCGAGCTGGGGTCGTAGTAGTGGGATCTGAATTAAGATTCAGAATGTCAACCTGTTCATACTCTTCTGACCTGATAATTCCAGGATCTTCATTTTTGGTAATCTTACCGTTTTCAAAAAGTATCTTAATAAAGTTGGTAAAAGAATCACTTTCATCATGTGCATCTTCTACTGTATCATTTTCTTCGAACAGTGCCGGTTGCTCCGGTATTATAGTTGAGCGTTCTTCAGGCTCATCAGAAAAGTTGATCTGATCTACGTCAGAGTGCACCACATCAGTAATTTTACTGCGGATCGCATCAGAAATATGCTCTGGATTTTCTAAATGGTCATTTACTCTAACCGAGGGCTTAATTGTCCCATTTGTAAGTTTATCTATAGGCCCATTAAGTATATCTTTCAATCCGAATTCTCTTTGTAATACTTCTCGAGGATTTTCTAGTTCTAATTCCATCTTATCAAGTTCTTCACTTGGAACTCCGATATCGATAGACCCAGGAGTTTGAAATGTGTGTGGATTAGCTAGCTTACCGTCGGCAATCTAAAACCCAAATATGGTAATTTATATTAAGTAGATTAGTATTTTTATAGTAGAATTTCATACCAAGATCGGATTTATATTATTAGAATTTCATACCAAAATTAACGTGGAACTATATATTATTAAAATGGGTGTAACATCTGAACTACCTAATTATGGCGATACTGTAACCACTCCTATGATAATTGATTCTTAATGCCTACGATGGAGGTAGAAATTATGAAGCCAATTTTTTTTGACTTAATCTTCTAATTCGCCAAGTGCAAACATTATTGAAAATGAATATGTACTGGTTATTTTTCTGTTATGTGGTACTACGAGTATTAGTACTGAATGCAGGCAGTAACTTTTAGCCTGTCAAAACGCAAATTTAACTGGCGTTGGTTATTAATTATCATACAGGCTTGGATCTTTTAGCTGCACTATTAACTAAACCAGCATTGAACATACCGCAACGCTATCCAAGACGCTATCAATCCAGTCTGCGTAAAGACCGATTCGCGTGAAGACTGTGGGCGCATCGACGCGGCCGCAGTGTGGAGAACCGAAGCTGATGACACCCGTTAATAGGCTACCCGCCAGCGCGGGGCCGCCACCATCGTGCTGTTTATTCAAAAACGATATTCACTTATGAGACCAAATAGAATATTAATGCTGACGCTTCGTATAGCAACCACCTGGCAAAAAACAGCACAGAGTCAGCCGAAAGTAACACTCAAAATTTGACCAAGCAGCCAAAGATTTAAGAACCTCATTTACCCCACTTAGTTATGACATGCGATGTAGCCTTAGTCTGAATATAATAGTTTAAAAAAACCTTATTATAAAATCGGGAAAAGCGTATTCTAAAATACTGGCTAAAGGTAAAAATACAAATCTCAGTAATAAGAGCAGTCTCTATGAGAGTGAAAGGCACGAGTTTTCATTCATTTATATATATAACTGTATATAATACATGTGAGAAAAGGCAAAATCGACATCGTTTGGAACTGCCGACTATTCCAATAGCACTTGATCTACTTAATGTATGTATCTTTAAAAGTGTGAGAAGTACTCACATTACAGGCTCCGTCACCACGATCAACAAATCCGGCGCAGAAATTCTTGTCTGAGACATATTCTCTGAAAAGTGGTCATACTTAATTATCAGAAAGAAATCTACACTTTTTATAACAAGACTATTTAGTCGTTTCACATGTATTTACATATGAGGAATATATTAACCTTTTCAATGCCAAGAACACCTAAAGTCGTCGTTACTTGTCGTGCCCACAGCGCCAAGGACAACTATAGGTGTTATGGCGGACGCTGTCAAAGTAACTTTCACACTTTAAAATAAGGTTTAGATTAGCTGCCTTGCGCACGGGACCTTGGCATTTGAGTGATGTTTGTGTTTATGACATAAAGCGTTCAAAAGGTTAATAAAACCGGCCAAGAGCATGTCGGGCCACGCTCAGTGTAGGGTTCCGTAGTTACTCTTCCGTCACAATAAGCTAAACTGGAGCTTAAAGTATAGTAAATTATTAACCAAGGGATGAAACGGTACCTTTCACCCGAGTTAAACAAATAGGCAAATTTGCATAATCAGTACCTAATTAAAGTAAGTCTTTTTACTATGAAGGGAAAACTTTTTGCGATAACTCAAAAACAGCTAAACTGATCATGTCCGCTATAGTTTTCATTTAATGTCTTTCTTAAGCTCTACTTCCACGATTTTTTTCATATTTTTTGGACCTATGGTTCAAAAGTTAGAGGGGGGGGGACACATTTTTTTTTCTTTCGGAGCGATTATCTCAGAATATATTCACTTTATCAAAAAATGTTTCTTGAAAACCTTGACCTTTCTAACGATACCCCACACTCTAGGGTTGAAGCGAAAAAAAAAATTCACCCCCACTTTACGTGTAGGGGAGGTACCCTAAAAAAAAATTAAATTTTTAGATTTTATTGTACGACTTTGTCGGCTTTATTGATTTATATATCCATGCCAAATTTCAGCTTTCTAGCACTAACGACCACGGAGCAAAGCCTCGGACAGACAGACAGACAGACAGACAGACAGACAGACAGACAGACAGACAGACGGACATGGCGAAACTATAAGGGTTCCGTTTTATGCCATTTGGCTACGGAACCCTAAAAAGGAATGAATTTGTTTTGCAATTAAGCTAGCAATTTTTCCCAAGCACAGCATCAAAACTTTTATGGAATGGGTGTCAGTCAGATTTTCAGATCAGAACTACTACCTAAATATTATATTACAATATAAATTATTGATCAGTTTTACTTGGTGTAAATATATTTGCATTCTTCTATTTCGTAGATATTTAGGCGTGCTCGAGATAACGGTCGTTCTTCCACTTCGGTTTTTTCTGACGGCTAGAAACAAAAACATAAAATGTTTGAGCGGCTCCAATATTCAACTAAGCGTATCAGTACAGCGTTTACATTATATATGTTACTTTCAAGATAATAAACAAAACTTACATCCCTTCGGCCCCATCCCAAAATCATGACATCCTTAACTTTCTTCATCAAACTGAGACTATCAAATTTATCATACTTTACAGCCACCACTTTCTTCTTTTGGAATCGTAACGCTTTGCGAGTTTTGAGAATAACCAAATTGTTAGCTAGGGTCGAGCGGTCAAAATCTGGGTGGAAGAAAAGTCTATCTATGTTTACTAGGTAGCCCATTTTAGTGACGAAATCACTACCGATGCGTATTCGTACCATCTGGCTAGTCTCGTCGCGAGTTCTGTAAAAGCCAAAATTAAGTTAGTAACGCACGGGCATACAGCGCGTGACCGCTTTGAGAAGATTGTCTCGCTAAAAAACTCATCTTCAAGATGGCATGGATTCATTGAAAGCTGCTAGGGTTTGTTCACATAACTCACCGCATAAGACAGGAGGCAGCGCTGATTGCCAGGCTCTCATGCAGCAGCGAGCCGGCGCAGACGAAGCGCTCCCCCACGTGCACGCTCACCATGAACGGGTACCGTGCGATGCCCGTGCTGCTGCCCTTAAAAATCCGCCGACTGTCCAACTCCTGACTAGAGTTGGAGCCTGCATATATAAACAGATTAAAATAAATACGATACATTACAAAAACTCTTTACGTTGCAAATGCTTCTTGCATAGAAGAAGTTGTTTAAAGAAAATAATTACTATTTAAACATTTTATTTGCATTACGATATATTTTTCCTATACTTACTCCATACTGTATAATCAATCGGAGGGAGTGCTTTCGTTGTGACATTATACCCTTTTGCCATATTTGTTAAATCAGCGAAGTTCTCAAGCTGAAGAGAAGTTTTATTTTCATCGTGAAAGCTGTCGTTGTGTGTAACTGCATGTTCTCTTATCATTTCATCAATGACTTCGTTAACGCCAGAAATTTGATCAGCCATTTCATCGCTTATGTTTATTTTAATATTATTGTGCATTTCTTTATGCTTTTCATAGTATTTGCGAAGCACGTTTTGTGCAAAATTCTGCATAACTATGTATTCTTCAACTTTCTTGGGTTGGATAGCCGTTTGGTTGATTTTCAAAGAAATAAATAAATCATCTACTACACCAAATATTCTATCACTAACTTCATGATGAACATCATTCGTCTCGATGATTTTAGCAGTATTGCTTAAATTACCTAGCGAAGAAAATAAAATTAAGGTAATAGCTGTAATGTTCGTCATGGTTTATTACTAAAATGGATTTAAAATGGAAAGTGTATTAAGAAAACCAGTTTCAACGAATAATAAATAAGTAACTCTACACAACAAGTTTGTTTTACAACCTAACCATCTCCTCAAACTCTTTCATATTTCGAAATTTCAATTGAATGTAAATAACTTTATAAGTAGTTAAGATAAGCTGCATTACTTATTTCATCACCTCGTCCTATACTAGTAAGTAGGTAGATAAGGTACATAACTTATGTACTCACTTATTTGGTTTCGAAACGTTAAATTAACAATAAAATATGTACTATAATGCTATTGACTTAGTTGTATTAAGATTACGAATAAACATATTGCAACATACCGTTGGAAACTTATACATGTTTACATGCAATAAAACAATGCATACAAAGGAAATACTTTAATGTCGTAACATTGTAGGTACAATTTACTTAAGCTTTCAAACGTTTGTCATATATAATTTTTCAATAATCTGTAGGTATCTTCATGGTGATCATAAAATTTTGGGCTATCTTCTGTTTCTTCAACACAACTCACAGTCTTAACCAGTGGCTGCAACACTCCATAATGTCATCACCTTTCGTTTATGATGTTCACCAAAAACTTTTGAGTCAGGAATTAAAAACAGATATTGATAAAGAACCAGCTGAAGTATGGACTAAAGAAAGCTATTTCACTAGTCTGACTCCTGTAGAAAATGCGGGCAGTAAAGAAGAAACCATACCGACATTAACCGACATCACATATAACGATAATACTTTAGTTTTAACGACAGCGATAAACGTATTCCGTAAAGAAATGGCGACTTCAGATTTAAATATAACACAAAAAGATATTACCAATGACTTTATGAATAGACCTATAAGTAAGGCTAAATTTATTAAGAAGAAACACCGAGTTATTGAGCGTTATCCGAAATCTGAAGATAATTATCAGGGTAGGGATTTTACAAGAAGCGAATCAGATTCACGAGAAATAAGTTCCGAGGAAAAACATTATAGGGGTGAGATTTCAGTCCAATTTAAAAATCCAAATTAGTGTTTAATTTAAAGTTTGTATTAACATCATAATACCTTTACGAAGATATCATCAATACTTGACTATTATCAACACATTCACACGTTCGATCTGCTAAAGACGTATGTGTCTACCCGACAGGAAAGAAAGCCTATCCATAGCAAATTTCGCATCAGCAGAGATAGCAGATACTCGTAGCATTAAACAAATGATCAGACTAACGTCTTTCGTTATTTATTTATTTTCTCTACATCAGTTATCTTCTTCAAATTCACAAGTGAGTTCCTTAGATTATTTATCCCCAGTACACACTCCCGCTCGACGCATCTTCCGCGGGCACAAAACGAAGATCAAGCATTTTCCTTTTTTGGTGACCGTTCATGTCCTCGGCCGGTTCGTGTGTGGCGGCACGATTATCAAATCGGACCTAGTCATAACCGCAGCCCATTGTTTGAAAAGGTAAATAGTGGATTATGCCTAGAACAATGGCATGTTTAAAGATTAGGAGGGTTTTGTCGCTCTAGCCTTATACTGAACCACTCATCTAACTTTGAATGCAGGTGGCAGGAATGGGTGCATCGCACCAGTACTACACTAGAAACAACAACTTATGAGACCACTACCGATGAGACCACGACCGATACAATCACAACTGATGTGATCTCAATCGATGACATCGTAAATGATGTATTCGGTATCGATGTAATCGCAACTGGTACCGACGGAGCCGAATTTAAGTCAATCAATACAATCACTGATGGAACTGAAACTACCCCCACCGAGACCGAAACGACTGATACTACAATAATTACTCAGCAGATTAGCTCCGAAGACTCCGGAAAAAGCTCGAGTTACGAAACGATACCACCGAAGACAGTCATCACGGAAGAAACTTCTAAACCTCCCACTTTCGGTGTCCTCTCTGTGCGCATCGGCACAAACTATTACAGATTAGAGGGGAAGGTGGTCCAGGTGGTAAATGTTTATTTTCATCCTTCATACGATGAGAACAACTTGCAAGACAACCTGGTCATCATGAGACTGGAAAGACACCTCAATTTCAAACGAAGGAGAGTACGCAAGATAGAGATCAGTACAGACGCATCTGATGTGCCAGAGGGTACTGAAGTTACTCTTGCTGGTTGGGGTGCTAAGACTGTAAGTATACTTCAACATTGAATCTGTAAGAATATTTACTTAAAATTATGGTGTAATTAATGAAGGAAGGATTAAATGACTAACTTTAAATCAGGAAAAGTTTTCTAATGTAATTTATTTTCTTCAGTACCACAACAAAGTCTTTAACGCTTTATGGAATTTGATCCACAAGGCTGTCTTGACAGTCAGTCCTCGGGATGAGTGCGTAGATACATATACTGAGTAAGTTTACACTATGCCTTAACTTCACATTTACTTATTTAACCTGAGACCCCTATTGTAAATTTATTCGATAGCGTGACGTGACGTACGCGTTTGCATTAAGTGTCATTTTGTATGGGAATAAGAAACAGCGCGCCAAGCGGGACGTTTTGGAAACTCAAAATCCCATAAAAAATGACACTTAGCGCAAACGCATAGGTACGTCACGTTTCGCTATCGAATAAATTTACACTAGGGGTACAGAACAAAGCAAAATTAAGTATTAGATTATACTATATTTATTACATTTGTTTCCACCAATGTATGGGTGGTATGGCGGTCGGTAACAGCGTCGAGTGTGTATGCGTGCATTACGTTTCCCGTCCCGGTCATGCCCCAAACTCACTAGCGGTTACAAATCTACTTTGCCCACTTACTTACTTTTACTTTACTTTACATTGTTTTGACAACTCTACAGGAACTTCGTGACAGCGACAAATTTTTGTGCGCTAAATGAACATCACGAGGGAGCTTGCAATGTAAGATTCATACCCTTCAAATGGCTCTATCAATGTTCTATCTTAGCCAGCCATACTCAAGTTGCGGCCCGCCTGGCTTATTAGGTAGCCATTCGATCGTCAGCTTTATATTCAACTTGCGGCCCGGGGTTACAACACAAAACCGTCTTTGTGGCCATCATAAAACAAAAGGTTGAGTATGGCGTTTCTATCCCCTTCGTTAATTTCTACTGCCTTTTATTATAGAAATGGTGTCCTAAGAGACCTCCTATTTGCTTAAGGAGCGATCATAGTACCTAGGTATACTGTACCCCTAGTGTAAATAAATTCGATTTCGAAACGTGACGTACGCGTTTGCGTTTAGTCTCATTTTGTATGGGTTTTTGAACAGCGCGCCAAGCGGGACGTTTTGGAAAGTCAAAAATCTCATACAAAATGACACTTAACGCAAACGCGTACGTCACGTTTCGCTGTCGAAAATATTTACACTAGGGGTACTGTTTCTCGCTTGAGAACGTCTTGCTGGTATAATGTATTTTTCTCAAGCTTGCAATTAAATGTTGACATGACTTACTTCAAATTAGGTCCGGAAAACTACATATCAGGTGCGATGAGTGAAGATGATATGTAAAGGAATTTCATACTGCGTTACACACCTAGGCCTGTAAGGCAAACTTCTTTTGTTTTTATTAAACGTCAAATTATGGCACGTCTTGGCATACAACCATAAAAAAACCTTTAAACAAAATTCTGGCATGCTTTTTTTTCTTTTTTGTATTTTTTTTCTTTTTTGTGTTTTTTTGTGTTTGTTCAATATTATTTTAGTGTTTCCTTAGAGGGGAACGAAAATTTGATTATTTTTGTGCTACGACGCACGGTTTAGGAGATACAGCCCTATAAAGATTTTTTTTCATAAAAAAAAAACACAAAAAAGAAAGAAAAAAACATTCTATTTTATTATTATTATTTCATTGAAAGTTTGAGAAAGCACTATACAAATCTCGGCGAGAAACGGGGTTGCCAGCCGCGTATCCCTATTCGATCTCGCTACTCTCGGCCGTCTATATCTACTTCGCCTGCAACCCTTCGTTTCCCGTCCTCTATAGTAATATAATATTACTTTAACTCTCGATGACAGCGCGATGCCGGTAATCCTGCGGTGGTGGATGGCCTGCTAGTGGGTGTTGTCAGTTTTGGCCCCCCTAACTGCGGGCAATGGGACGCACCTACAGTCTTCACCAACGTTGGCTACTACGCAGACTGGATTGAAGAGATCATGCACATGGATCTGGTATTAAACATCTGTCAAAAATATTACAATACGACTGGCCAATGTTCATATAGATCGTGTTATTCATGACGACGCCTGCCTTGACTCGTATTGTCAGGCTAGTAAAGGTTAGATTTGATAAATCTGCGCGTCATAGTGGATGACACGAATTGTAGGTAGCTACGCTATGTTAACGGCACCAATCATGGGACATTTAAGAGAAAATATAGAGTATTTTTGATATATCATCGACATCTGTAAAATTTCTTGCGCTTTATGCTTTAAAAGTTGACTGTCCAATTCGTCATCTATGTTTTCTATGTATTTAATTAAAGCTACTATACTTGGATTCAATGTTATTAACCAATTAAAACTATGGTTTTCTGCTCCAGTCATGGGATGTATTGTATGGCGCCATTAATTTTCAAACTTACAAATATCAATGAAAAATTTTACTTTAGCAGCTGCCTGGCTCTTTTTTATGGTAAAATGTCATCGATTAAAAACTTATGGTAAATACTTATTTTACAGGATTTATCTATACCATCCCATTACTGGTGCCTGTTCTATTATAGGGGTGTTTACTATACCAATTTCGTTGCGCTTTGGACCGGCGATCTAATGATGTGCGTTCGAATCCCACGTTAGCCAGAATTATTTTTTTCATTGTGATTGTGATAGACATCTGTATATTATAATACATTTCATAGATTTTAATGTGGTACACCCCACAATAAAAAAAGGAATAAAATTATATTAAGTAAATAAAAAAAACACCCAGGAACTAAGAAGCCAAAAGCTATAAATCAAATTTATACTGATGTGTTTGAAGTTTTTCAAAAACTGCTCGACCGATTTGTTAAAATTTAAATGGGAACACCTAGAAAGTACACCCTTTGAAACATAAAAAGGATTTTCCAAATCGGTTCAGGCGTCTTCGAGTAATCGGGGAACATACAGAAAAAAATAGATTCCGACGAACGACTTTAAAGGCAGGTTACAATGGACAACCATTTCAAAACTCTTCTGTACCCCTAGTGTAACTTTGATCGACATCATAACGTGACGAACGCGTTTGCGTTAAGTCTCATTTTGTATAGGATTTTGAGTTTCCAAAACGTCACGCTTGGCGCGCTCTTTCTAAATCCAATACAAAATGAGACTAAACGCAAACGCGTACGTCACGTTTCGAAATCGAATTTATTTACACTAGGGGTAGTGTATTACTTATAGTCTGCCAAGCCATTTCCGTCAGTAGAAACAAAGCGGCAGTAGGAACCACGAAGGGTTATCGTCCCATATAAATTTCAATATCGAGCCTTTTTCCACTGAGAAATATACACATAAGCACATAACCAACTATGGAGTGTGGAATTAAGAGGAGTGGCATCTCTTATGATAGAAATGTTGCAAAAGTGTCCAGCTGCGGATCCCTTTGTTTGACATAATTATTGAAAGTCATAATGTAATGATAGTCATATTATCATTAGTCATAACTCTGAAACCGTTAACTTTTCAGGAATTTCCTTAGATTATCCTATAGATAGGTTAGGTTAGGTTAGGTTTGTTTTATGGCAATCCTGAAAAGTTACGCGTTTCTGAGAAAAACCAAATTATGACTAACGAAAATGCGGACAAACAATACATTATGACTTAAAACTTTATGGGAAACAATAGAGACCCGTCCAGCTGTCAGCTATAAATAATAGTTCCAAATCTCTCCAGAGTAGCGCTAGAGTAGCTAAGAACCTAGGCGTTATTGACGGAGTGAATTGCGCTGTCTATGATTTGATTTTTTTGTTCAAGTACTCTAGGTATTGTAGCGCCACCTATATAAAGTTTTTTGATGACACTTTTTGGTACATGGAGATTTCGTTCCTTATCTCCACCTTCCGTAATAACCAACAATAAAAAAATTGAACCATTGCAAAATTAAACATGACTTCGAATTTAGAACAGTATTTAATACATGTTTAAATGTATTCCTGTTTAATTAAGATGTCCATTGTTCACTATCTCCGATAGCTCGTCAAATGTTAAGTCATCTGCAATAATATGTTACACAACAAAGGCCGCAAAAATATCTGACACGATCTTATTTGTAGAGCCATAATAGCGTATCACATCTTTATTGCGGCTTTCGAGGAGTAACATATTTCATTACTCGTATTGCTGGTGACTGTTCCAAAATAACGTCAAATGTCTACTACCCCATTAGGTCCTAACCCATAAAGTTTATTAGGTGCTTTTTTAATTTGCCAGAAATCATCATCAATATCATCATCATCGTCGGATGAAAATGAAAACCGAAAAAAGCCAACACCAGAAACGACCACCAAGTGTGCTGGTTGGACAAAAGCTACCACAACCCCAGAACTCTCGGAATTCGATACACCTGTATACTATGATGGTAATATTTACAAAGATGAAAAAGGTTGGACAACGAAAGCTACCACAACTACAGAACTCTCGGGATTCGATACACCTGTATACTATGATGGTAATATTTACAAAGATAAAAAAGAACAGTATAATTTTCCTACGAGAGCGTATGAAGACGTTAAATTAAGAAGGAGGTTTAGTGTAGTAGTCAAAGAGAAACATAGTACATCGATAGTCCCATTGGACAATGCTCTTCCGAAAATATCTACGTTAAGTGAATCTGGTGCAACCATCGAAAAAATATTCTTATTAACGCCTAACACACCTAGAATTCGCAATGATTTAGATCACACAGTTCCAATATTTCCATACATTTTCGAACGATTTTCGTAATTGTTCGAAGAGTTAAGCAAATTAGACCTAAGATTAGTAACGGTTTCTAAAATTTTACGTACTACGATAAAATTTACAAAATGGAAGATAGTTTGAAATGATGACGACAATAAAGCTGAAATTGAATTCAATATGTGTGTAAATTATATTCCCGAAAAACCAAATAAAAATGATAATTGATTCTCGTTGTTTTCTTTATAGGTATGCGATACGATACTAAAAGAATATGTATTAGAAAAATATATAAAAGATTCACTAACAACGCAGTCCTACTACTAGCCCTTATTAGGAACTAGAGGTGCCATTGATAACAGTAAAAATACATAGTAAAAACTGTTTACTTTAAATATCATCCAAACAAAGGACTAGCAAAATAAACGCCATCCCAAATTGTCCCTGGGGCATAAGGAACTTGCACGCATATTTTGCCGCCTCAACATTCTAGAGCTAAAACTGATGGTCAATGTTAAACTCCATACTTTTTATCAGAAAAGTGAGTTAGAAGTGACTTAAACACAACCTAAGATCTGTTTTTTTATTGCGTAGACTAAAATGACTTTTCATATGCAAGACATGACATTTCTTAGTACCACATGAAATGTCATTTTAGTCTACGGAATAAAAAAACAGAATATAATTAAATTCATTTTCCAAAAAAAGTATTGTACATTTGTAACTTGTATTAGGTTCGCCAAACTTTTTTTTTTTTTTTTTTTTTTTTATTTAAATATTAAACAAACGGTCATACAAAAAATATTATTACAGTTTCTTGTCTTAATCTAGACCTATAGTTTCCATGTTTGTTAAACATATCTTTATATAGAAGCACGAAAAGTACCTATCTACGTTTAGGTTCAGCTAAATAGTAAGAGGTTACACAGAATTTGAGAAATCAGATTTACAAAACACTCAGTGAAAAGCACAATGTAAAACACGTTCTACATTTATAACAACTTTTGAATAAGTATGAAGTATCGACAAACATGACATAATAATACTTATTATATACGCGTTAAGATTTATATGCTACTAGTCTTGAATACTGTTTTCAATGAACTTATGGTACAATTAAATATGTCTACATTTTTAACAATGTTATGATCATTATAGAGGGCACATGCTCGTTTAATAAACATATTTTTAGAATAGTTAGTTCTACTACATGGAATGGAGAATAAATGCTTGTATCTGGGACGACATCGGCGCTCTTTATTACCTGGAACTCTTATACATATGTCTTTCAACAAGCTAGGGGCATCAATATAACCATTTATTATTTTAAATAATAGAACAGAATCAACGCAGTCTCTCCGACACTCTAGTGACTGCATTTTATGACGGTTTAAGGATTCCACATAATCTTTGTATTCAATACCACATTTAAAATCAAGGGATTTTAGGAACTTTTTTTGCAATCGCTCTATCCTGTCAATATGAATGCTGTAATGGGGTTTCCAAACCGCACATGCGAACTCAAGCCGACTTCGTACATAACTGTTATAAAGAATTTTAAGTGTTAATGTATTCCTGAAAGGTTTACCAATTCGCAGGATCATACCTAATTGTTTAAAAGACTTAGCTAAAATGGAATCGATATGAGGTATAAATGATAATTTCTCGTCAATGACTACCCCAAGATCACGAATCTCCCCTACTCTTACCAGGTCCTGGTTACATAATTTGTAATTAAAGTAAGACGGTGTTTTTTTTCTAGTAAAACTAATTGTATTACATTTTTCTATGTTTAAAAACAAATTATTCTCTCTACAGAAGCGCTCAAAATTACATAGATCATTTTGTAACAGTTCGCAATCAGAAGAATTACGAATAACTTTATAGATTTTTGCATCGTCTGCATAAAGAAGAACGTGAGAGTGGGATATACATTTTACGATATCGTTTATATATAACGTAAACAATAGAGGCCCCAAATGGGAGCCTTGGGAGACGCCTGAGCTGATATATTTGCTTTGAGAGATAAACCCTGATACTACCACCGACTGTGTGCGATTTTCTACATATGACTTAATCCAACGAAACAAATCACCGTGTATACCGAGTTCCCAAAGCTTGCATAATAAGGTATAGTGACATATTTTGTCAAATGCTTTGGAAAAATCGGTATACACGGCGTCCACAGATAATCCATCATCCATAGCTTGTAATACGTCATTCGTGAAGGTTAACAAATTTGTATCAACTGAACGGCCTCTGTAGAACCCATGCTGATTGGGTATTATATGGTGTCGCACAACAGCAGCTAATTGGTCAGTAACTATTTTTTCTAGAAGTTTGCTAAACTGACATAATTTAGATATAGGTCGATACTTTTCAATATTACGGCTCTTATTACGAACTTTTAACGGCATTACTTAAGTATACAATTAAAATCCCTTTATAACTTTAACATACTTATATAATATAATTTTATTAAATTTCTGAACTTATAAATAAAATAAATATTATAAAACATTATTACACAAATCGACTAAGTCCCACAGAAAGCTCAATAAGGCTTGTGTTAAGGGTACTTACACAACGATATATATTATATATAAATATTTATAAATACTTAAATACATAGAACTTAACTGAAATAATATAGTCAAGTCACCAATGTTGAAATATTTTATTATTTAGCTACCTACTACTTCTTCTTTAACACTGGCACCGTTACAACATGTCGATATAAATTGCAAATAAAACATAAAAATAATATCATAAATTATTTACTGATAACGCTTACAGCTCCCTCAAAAACGTTTGACTTCCGGTATTCACATGTTTACCTTTATTTTCTGGACTGTATTAAGTTGTTTTCACTTAATCCAGGGTCTTGTTGAACTATCCCAGGACATAGCAGCCTCCGAATTGTTAAAAGGCATATCAAGTCAAATATTGGCTCCCAACGACTCAAAATTACAGGAGTTTGCTGTCATATTTAATCATTACGTAAATCTGACTGTGGCAGAGAAGGAGTGTAGAGAAGTATTGAGTAGACTAGCGGCTGAGTCGACTAATACTACTGCAGATGACGAAAGTGAAGACTTGTATGGATCGCTAGCATGGGAAACTGGTAAGATCCGAATTATATTTTTGACTAGCGAGTCGCCCGAGTTCGGGCGGTTGTGTTTATTTGCATTATTTAAATTTCATGACGGAGGGGGTGCAAAATTTTGCTCCTGTGAGTATTACCGGGACACCAAGCTTTAAAAGAGGACGTATGATAACCCTTGCAAAATTCTGAGCAATGGCGGAGACAATTTGCTTAATGCTGCAGAATAACAGCGTCCGTTGCTGGAAGTCCTTAGGGCCGCTGTGCCCCGAGGCCTTTTGGCGCAGACATTAGCTGAGCCACTTTCCCTTTCAATTAGTTTCTAAGCATTATTGTGTACTTTTATTATGTACTTATGTTTAAACTTTTTGAATAAACGTCTTTATTATTATTATTATTATAATGACGGGAACACCGGGACACCAAGCTTCAAACGGGGACGTATGCCATACGTCCCACCCTAGCTAGGGTTGCTACCCTAGCTTAGAACCTTTATACTAACAAATTTCTATGCAGGGGGCTACCTTTTCTTTGCAGCTGACTGTACAGTCAGGACCAATAGTAGCGAATGAAAAAACGCGCCACCCTGGAATACTTTTCCAAATAGAGATATATATATAATATACAAATACTTAAAAACATAGAAATTACCCATGACTCAGGAACAAATAACTGTGCTCATCACACAAATAAATGCCCTTACTGGGATTCGAACTCAGGACCATCGCCTTCATATCCAGAGCAAAGCTATAGTGGCTAATATGCAATTTTTTCCTCAGCCTTAGATGATGCATTGGCTGAAGAAAATATAACAGTAAAATTCAAACTACTTAACGATACAGTTATTGAATATATCGAAACGTATGCAAGTAATCCCGAGAACATTAAGGCATTATACCATTTATACCAACAAAGACTGGATTTGGACAGAAGTCAGAAGAACTTAACAAGACTTGAAGATAATGATTCAAATAATAATAATACTGACGGAGTAGGAGAATTTGGTAGTGGAACAGGAAACACTGAAGAGAATCCATTTTGGGGTAAGATCTTGATCGTTTCTGATTTGAGCGTTGGTATCGAATCACTTTGGTACACATCTTTTTATTTATTTATACAGTTGCTCAAAAAGTACTACTTTACGTAGCTGTTTAGCGTTCGCAGACTCGTGTTACAGTACATATGGTGCTATATACCTTACCGCACTAGTGCGAATATTAGCATATTACGTTACTGTGTCGAACATTTAAAGTAATTCGCAACTCGTGTCGATTTAAAAACACTCCCTTCGGTCGTGTTTTAATTTATCGCCACCCCTTTTGAATTTCCTATTTTTCGCACTTGTATCGTAATGTACTATTTGCTAACTAGTGCTTTTTACTTTTTCAACTTTTTAAAATTCCTGACCGTAATCCATACGTTTGGATACCCAAAAACTTTATATATTTTTTTTATTTCACCTCTACACGATTATTACGTCCTAAAGATAATATTACGCGATATAAATTAAATATTGATTTATAATTATATAAATTAAATGTTTTTAATTATGATATTTCACTAAAACATTTTTTGTTACAAGTTGACGCAGTCGCTAATTCTCAGTTAACCGTGTGGTTAATGGTACAGTCAAAGAATTTAATTTCCGACTGATTTTGTACCTTGTACAATGACAATAATACGAGTATGAGGTCTCTGGCGACATTCATGTTGATTGACGCTGTCAAAGAGAATTAAGAAGACCAAGAGTACTCACTCCATACAACGTTTTTGTTACCAAAAATACTATTATTTTCGTAGTCTAGCGTCAAGTAGCGGAACTCTCAGTACTGCAACTCGACAATAGATGTCGCGGCAAACAAAAAGTCTAATGCTCAACGATTTTCCGTTAATATTATAACTAGAATAACTGGAACTCAATTTCAACTTCTACGCTTACTTTGGTTATAATATTAGCTGTAGTTCCGGTACTTGACGCTAGATGTAGACTACGAAAATAATAGTATTTTTGGTAACAAAATCGTTGTATGGAGTGAGCACTCTTGGTCTTCTTAATTCTCTTTGACGCTGTGACAAAGTACGAAATGGGTCAGAAATATAATTCTTTGACTGTACTTGTTACTTTTCAGTAAATAATTTATTCCGACAGTTGCGGATGACACTCCAACCCGCCGGATCTTCAGAGGAAAGACAGTCAATATCAAAACCTACCCGTTTGTAGTGAGCGTTCATGTATTGAACACTTTTGCCTGTGCCGGCTCCATCATTAAAGACGACCTTGTCATCACCGCAGCATCATGTTTACAGCTGTAAGTATTAAGTTTGTATGTAATAGAATCAGACCTAATATAGCTTACACCAAAGAGAATTTGAAATAGAAGCGGATTGTCAAAGAACATTTTGTAGCTACAGTAAATTTACCGGCATCTTTCGACACATGATTAAAACTTTTAGAACGCCATCTGACTTTAATCCTTATGTATTCACTGATATGTGTTAAATTTGTTAAATATCAAAAAGTGGCGCCATCAAATAAATCAAAGGTCAAAGGTATGGCGACATCGTTTCGAGCGATAGTGCCATAACCTTTAGCCGCTGCCCGGTAAGATGGCGCCACTTTTTGATATTTAACTAATTTAAGACAAATCAGTGAAAAAATAAGGATCAAAGTCGAATGGCGTTCTGAAAGTTTTAATCATGTGTGCAGATGGCAGTAAATTTTGTGTGGTTACAAAATTTTCTTTGATAATCCACTTCTATTTTAAATTCTCTTTGCTTAGGTACACAAACTTTACAGTGACAGAATGTGAAAGTGTGAACGTTAATTTCAAATTTCTATGAAAAATGACGTTTATAAATTATTCCCTATGGAGTGTGGAATTAATAGGAGTGACATCTCTTATGGTAGAATTGTTGCAAAAGTGTCCAGCTGTCGGCTATAAATAATAGTTCCAAATCTCTCCAGAGTAGCTAAGAACTGAAGCGTTATTGACGGAGTGAAGTGCGCTGTCTATGATTTGATTTTTTTGTTCAAGTATTCTTGGTATTGTAGCGCCACCTATTTAAGGTTTTTTGATGACACTTTTTGGTACATGGAGATTTCTTTCCTTACCTCCACCTTCCATATTATTCCCATCTGTAAAATACGTACAAGATTGCCCATCAAATATTAAAAGTGCGACCAAAATATACTCTACCTACAGTAAAGTTCTAAAATAGTCAAATTTCGTTCAAATCATGAATAGTGACAGAACGGTAAAACTAAACATCGAAAAAAAATTTATTTGGGGAACCTCCGATACTTATTGTTTTTTTTTTTTCGCTTTAAGCCATGTTCTGTAGTATTTTGGATAGGTTTCTGCTTTCGAAACGAATAAGTCCAGAAACCATTTTTTGATAAAACGAATATTTTCGGAAATAAAAGAGAATGTATATATACTATACATTTGACATGGAGTCTGATCCGCTACTTTTGATGCTGACTTTACCATATTTTAGCGATCGACCCGTCTATTACGAGTATATGCGGCGTTAGGCGTGTGGGACGTGGGCCACCGCCTACAGCCTCGCTGTCCGGGGCGCCTCGCGCCTCTAATAAGTATAACTCGGACACAACGTATTAAAAATGTTCATTAATTTTGCGCCACCAGAGGGCCTCGCTAGGGTAACGGCGGCTATTAACGCGGGTATCAAAATCGACGTCTAACACCGCGGTGTTTACAAATACGCATTTTGCAAGCAAACAGATCTATCCCCTAAGAAATAAAGCATACACAAAACAAGCTCATTCATTGGTCTATCGTGCCCATTAGTGTGCATTTGTGTGAGTGTAACAAAAAACTCGCGATTCGTCAGTTCGTGCGACGGCGGCGCAAGAACCGGTTGTTCCATACAGACGCGTGACACCACAGGTAAGTGCACTCCAATCTTACTTAGTGTTTTACGTAATAGTTATGGCAAATAAACTAGTGCAATGCCTTTTAAGAGGTTGTGTATTGTTTTCTACACGATTTTGAATTACTTTTAACTTAGTTTTTGACCCGGAAATACGTTTAAAATTGAAAATAAAATACAGCGGTGATAGGCGCCAATTACTTCTGTGGTAAGTAATTCCGTGGTATGCCACGGTAATAGAAAAAGTGGTAGTTTTGTTATTTACTCTTTAGTTTTGGTACAAATTATCAATTTTATAATTTCTTTTATTTATTCTAATCTTGATCTATTCACGCTATTAAAGAGCTATTTCCGTGGTATGGAAAGTATTTAACTAACCCTTAATTTTTAACAAAAACTTCAGCACCGATTTCCTTGTTTCTATGGGAACCCTTAATCTGTCAACTTTTTTTTATTTTGAGTTAAAACCTAAAATTTACTTGCCAGTTATGTGATTTTGTCTTTACAAGAAGCTTGTAATATACGTGTTTGATTTGATTTGAAAAACCATCTGTGTTTTATTATTTTTATGGGTCGGAATTAGGTTTAATTAAACTCCAAATTAAGCCTATTACCGATGGTATGATCAGATTACCCTCGGTAATAGAATGTATAGAAATCTATTACCGACCCAGAGAAATATCGAATGGGTCGGTAATAGGCTCTTAAAGAGTTATCTATTACCGAGTGACTATTTGGTATTGTATTGAAATATCGCATTTATAATTCATAATTTATTGCATGAAAGTGAGTACAAAAGGTGTTAGTATTTACAAAAGTTCATCACAATCTGCCGAGATCCAGCACGCAATATAATATCTTATTGTACTAGTACCTATATCTAAGACTACGAACTAAATTAATTTAGCTATATCTAGTCATGAAATTATAAAAACATGCTACTACAAACCTTTATACGACAAATATTCTTGTAGGGAGTAAAATTGCTTGTTTATGAGCCATTCATGTAATTTTCTAAGGAAGAGTGGTTGTGGACATTCTCTTATTTCTCTCGGAATGTTGTTATACACTTTTATTGCCATGCAGTAACAATTCCTGCTGCATAATTTAGATTTTACTTTAGGCAGCACAAGTTTGGTAGGGTACCTAGTATTAAAACTACATACACTCTTTAACTGTGTGAATAGTTCAGGATATGTTTTTACAAATTTACCTACTTCTAGTATAAACATTGATGGCAAAGTAAGGAGGTTGAGTTCTTTGAACAAGGGTTTACATGTTGTAAGTGGTGGTGCATTGCTTATTGCTCTTATGCACTTTTTTTGGCTGATAAACAGCCTATCAACCTCACAAGAGTTACCCCACAATAAAAGGCCATACCGCAGAACTGACGCTACGTATCCATGGTAGGCAAGGAGAGCTGTTGGTATATCTATTAGAGTTGAAAGCATTCGTAGTGTGTAAACAAAGCTATTAATTTTTTTACATTTCTTTTCAATTTCAGGCTTCCATGAATTATGTTTATCGAGTAACATTCCTAAAAATGTATGCTGATCAGTTTCAGATATTAAATGATTGTTATACTTAACACATATTTTGTCATGTTCTTTCCTGTTACAAAATTGAATATATTTAGTTTTATCTAAGTTAACATTTAAATTATTAGATACTAACCAATTCATTACAAGATTTATTAAATTATTAATGTCATCATTATATGTAGTTACATTTATACAAGGAATAATTATAGAAATGTCATCAGCAAAGAGTATATATTGGTGATTGGAAATGTCAGGTAGATCATTAATATATAATAAAAATAATAATGGGCCTAATACACTACCCTGAGGTACACCAACTTCATTTCTTAAATAATTGGAGTGAGTAATTGTCTGTATATTTTTACTTATATTTTCTATTTGAACGCACTGTTTCCTGTCACTTAAATAACTATTAATCCATTTTAAAGCAAGACCTCTCAAACCATACATTTCGCATTTGCACAGAAGTCTCTGGTGTGAAACGAAGTCAAATGCCTTGCTCATGTCAAAAAAGACTACGCAAGTGGGTGTATTCTGATCAACATGTTCAATTACACTTTTTACCAACATGAAGGCTGCTAAGGATGTGGATTTTCCACTCTGAAACCCATACTGCTCCTTCTTTATAACTTTATATTTATTACAAAATTTTATGATTCTCGCTAGCATTACTTTTTCAAAAACCTTCGAAAACACAGGTACCAGGGTAATTGGTCGATAGTTGCTTAATTCTTCCCTATTCCCTTTTTTGTGCAATGGTTTGACGATTGCCATCTTCAAACGATTAGGAAATTCACCTTGTGTAAAAGATAGATTTATTAGGTAACATAATACTGGTGCAATAAGGGAACCACATCTTTTAATTATTTTGGTGGAAATATCGTCATAACCTACTGCGTTAGTTTGTTTTAATGCTTTGATTACATTGACTACCTCTTGTTCATCACACGGAAATAGAAAAAATGTAGAATTTCGTGATTGAGTGCGAAGCGGGTGTTTTGAACTAACATAATTATTTTTAGTTAGATTTGTGTAATAATCATTAAATAAGTTTGCTATGTCATTAGAATCCGTGATTACCTTGTCCTCAGTCTTAATTTGGTTGATGTGATGCGGTTTACATCTACTGAATGCTTTGTTAGTAATTAGATTCCAGGCAGCCTTACATTTGTTTTTAGACCGGTATAAGTAAGAATGGTTTTGTTTTTTTTTAGAATATCTTATGCAGTTTTTGAGTATCTTGGAGTACTTGTGATATTTAATTTTGGATACTTGCTGTTTTGTTCTATAAAAGTCATAGCGTAACTTTCGTTTCGTTACGGCGGCTGTCTTAATCCCTTTAGTTATCCATTGGCTTTTTTTTTTCTTTATTGTTGACCCGAATTATATTAATTGGAAAACAAAGGTTATAAAATAAAGAAAACGTATCATGAAAGTCATCAAATGCACTATTCAAGTCTGTTTGCTCGTATACAGTACCCCAACGTAAGCTCTCTAGACATTGGCAAAATTTATAAATATGTTCTTCACTAAAATCTCTTTTATAAGTTTGCCAATGATCCACATCACAGCAGTTTTTCTTAACTGGAAAACATAAAGTTTGACCTGTATTGTGGTCTGAGAGACCCAATTCATGAACCGCAGCAATAGATTCGGGCATATTGCTAACAATTAAATCAATACACGAGTTCAATCTTGTAGGTAAGGTGATATGATTTAAAAGGTTATAGTTTTGAAATGTTTGTTGCAGTATTTGGCAGTCCTTTGAGTCGTTTAGAATATTAATATTAAAATCACCCGCTAGAATTAATTTACGAGGTTTTCGACTCCGCAATTGGTGAAGGATGCTTTCCAAATTCCTGATAAAAATGGCAGAGTCAGACTTTGGAATTCTATAAAGACACAAGACTATGCAGTTATAATCGGGAATTTCGATCCCACAGCATTCGAAATTAAGTTCTTGTGTCCACTCATCCAGACAGGTAATTTCTTTAAATTGTATATTTGGCTTGCACAGTATCATAACCCCTCCGCGTTTCTGACATTGTCTTGAGAAACTAGAAGCGAGGATATATCCCTTTAAATGAACATTTTTTTCCTCACCTGATCTGATAAAGGTTTCTGAAAAACAAATTATATCGACATCAACACCATCATCTAATAACTCCTGCAGACACAACTCAAGCATGTCTTTCTTACTCAAAAGACCACTTATATTTTGATGGAACAAGGTAGCGCTATTTTCGAAAGGTATTGTCATCGGTGCTGGTATTGGCACGAAATAACTGCGTCTCGGGCATTGGGTCAGTTTGAACAGCCTTATTAGAGTAGCATTTGTCATTTTCGTATTGAGACTCTGTATAGAGTGAGTATTCCCTATCATTGTGCGTAATATAAGCTAAAGTTTGTTCAATACCATGAAAAATGGCCCTAATGGCGTGGTTATTAATAGCTCCTGAATATTTATAAAATGAGTCATAGTCGTAACTCACAGCTTGATTAGAATCTACTACATAAGCATATTCGTAATTTAGGTTGTCTAGATATAACAAATTGTTGAAAGTTTCAATGCGCCAGTTATACATTGATGACGTATGTGTAAATTTATAAGTTGGTAAACATATAATAAAGTTTGTGTACCTTATGTTGATTAGAGTCTCTTTGATTAGTGTTACTAAATAGCAATAATTTTTTGTTTCCATAAAGTCTTCTTCACCTATAATTACAATGCAGTGATCATTTAAAGTAAAGCCTTTAGTTTTTTCTGAAATGTTTTCAAGAAGTTCAGTGATACCGCAGTTAGGCTTTAAGTAATGGCAAATTTGTGGTCGACCCGATAATGTTGACTCTGCTGCTTGAAGTATTTTATTCCTTTTATTGCTACTTATAATACAAATTTTGTTTTTATATTCATGTTTGGCTTTATGTTGATTCTCCGGAAACGTCTGCGATTTTTTCGTTGTGTTATAAGCTTTATCACAGGACGATGGTGTTGTCGCTTTTGGGGTTGCATTCTCGCCCTGTGACGAAACTTTATCATTATTTCGTTCATGTACTTCAGGATCTTCTGGTACCAACGGTGACCTTTTTGTTCTGCTATCAGAAGTCTCTTCAACAGAATTCCTTTCAACAGAATTCTCTTCAACAGACGAGGGCGTCGTAAGTGTTTCGTCATTCTTGCCTTGTACTACACGGTCACATACCTCAATAGGCTTTCTTTGTGAATTGGGTGTATCATTTAAGCTGTTATTTACGTTTAGCTTCTTTTTTCTTTTTTTAATGCTATTCTTTGGCGTATTCTGGATAGATGTTTCGTCAGTTAGTAGTTTCTTGTAAGTACACATTGTCTTCTGGCAGTTTTCCACCGTTTTTTTCAGTTCAGAGACCTCAGTATTTAGTTTTTCAATTTCTTCATGTGCGCTTAATAGCTGGATTGTAAGTTGCTCGTTTTTGCTTCGCAGGTTCGACATTTCGATTGAATTGTTTAATGAAATATTAGGTAAGCTGGTTGGTTTGACTGGTGTGCTAGTTTTTGAGGTGAAGCTGTCTAAATCATTTTCGTCAGATGTAATCGTTAGCTTAGAATCAGATAATTCATCAGTTATTACTTGATGTGGAGTTGCAATATTTGGACTGGCTTGTGCACTTGTGTTAATTTCCAACGGATTTTTTCCGCTTTGCTTGTTGTTTGTGGCATGTTTTGATATAGCTATCGTATCAATTCTTCGTCTTCGAGAATAGGAACGTTGATCCTTTAGTTTAATTTTAAGTTCCGCATTTTCTGTATGACAGTTAGTACATATCCAGTTTTTTTTGTCATCTTTGGTCATTAACATGTATCTTTTCTGGGTAACGATGGTACAATTAAGATGGTAGACATTTGTACATTTTGAGCATTGCAAGAAGTATTTTGGTGTAATAACTTCCTTCTCACACTTAAAACATAATTTATTTTTTAGTTTGGATGCCATAATTATATTGTAAAAGACTTTGCTCTTAAATATTCTCAATAAATAAAATAACAAAGTTTCTGAACGAGCAGTTACAACTCGCCGTGAAATGAAACGCAAACGTCAAACGGTGATGAAGTGACAACTGACAAGCGACAGTACAAGACAGTTGAAGTTGCTGTCAGTGGAGTGGTGTTGAACAGCTGATTACCTCCTTATTTTTGAGAGATTTTGATCATTTTCGGCTGTTATTTTGAATATGTGTCTGTGTGCGTGTCGTTTACGATCCAACGGTTGTTATTTACATTTTATAATATCGATATTTGATCCAAAAACTGCTCACCAAAGTGTTCTTGAAGTGATCCTCAAATATGCGGTGGATTTGCTCTTGTTTATCAACACTTTTACGGATAATGCACAGGTTTTTATATTTTAAAACAATAATATTCATAGCAGTAGCGATATAGACGTCTAAACTTCACTGGGCCAAGCTACCCTCCCCCTTTAGGGTACCGCAAGTACAGATTTCGTTGATAAAATTTAGACTTCAGTTATCATTATCAGATTTAAATTCTTCTGTTTTCTGATTCAGTTATTACTCTGACAAGGAAGGGTACCCAACTGCCGGACATTTCCGATTAGATTTTTTTTTATATAATTTTATTTATACAGTAGTCCAATATCTCAGACATGATTTTTTTAGCTATAAGAATCAGCAATAAGAAAAGTACTGTGATTTGTTAATTATAAACGGGTAAATTATAACACATAAAATGTGAGAGACTTTATTTAACTTAATTAATATATATTATACTTAATAATCAAAAATATTAGAATTAAAAATTTTCATGTTTTTATATATAGTCGAAATTTTATAAGGTGGACGTTTACCATTTCACTGTGGTAAACTTTCACTCAGGTGATAAACGTCCAGCTTATAAAACTTCGACTATAATTTACGCTGTGCCTTATGAGTAAATGTTACTTACTTGTTTTTTTTTTGTGCAGCTAATTATGTCAGTAAGACAAATTCTTATCAATCTTTATAGCATTTAAAAATTACTTTATTTAATAACAGGCAGGCCTATTTGTCATATACGTCCTTAGTAAAACTTTACTAATAGTAATTTTTGTTGTTTTACATGTAAAACATTCAACTTATAACTTGTTATACAGGTACTCGTGGGTACTTGGTAAGTTAACTATTTAATAGTATTTGATTGTGCCAAAGTGTAATTATAATCTCTTCGAATATATCTCTTATTTTTAAACATACTCCTATAGTTTTATTTTTTATTTTTGTGTCATTAATTAAGTTAATGACACAAAAATAATATACAGAACCCACGTCGTTATTATTGTTTTAACCCTCGGTATTAGGTTTCGAATTTTGAGTTTGATTTCTATTAACGAGTGCAGAAAAATCATGCCAATTGTACCCTCGGTAATGAAAGCTCAATTCGCGATAATAGAATCACAGTCTGTCCCTTGCCACGGTAATAGAAGATTTGGTCATTTTGGCTTCATAAAATATTTTAATACATATAATAACCCAAAATGAATCCAAAAACGTGTGAAACGGAAAGTTCATTAAATGCTCTGATGAAAAAAAAATATTCCTGGCTGTTAGACAGCATTGATACCCTTAATTTTTGGATCTCTTTTGAAAAGTTCCTTAACTACCACGGTAATAGGTGCCTTTACCCTAAATGTACCTTACCCACATACAATTTTGATATTGGCCCGCCACTGATGTCTGTTTTCAGAGCCCACAATAATCGCTTCTATCGCGAGAACCCTAGCTTCATCGCCATTCGCGCCGGGTCCGACTTCTTCTTCTTTGGCGGCGAGATCGTTCCCGTCATGGGTAATAAAAATATATATGCCGGCGGCCGATCGTGAGATTAGGCAGATCGTAATGTTCCTGTGTAATGTTTTAACGGTACTCACATTAAACTATTAAATAGGTAGGATAGATTCGTTAGATTGCTTCAGACCCCCGAAGGGCAAACTGATCGAGATAAAAATCTCCACGTTTCACGATATGCCCAGGAATATCCTAATCTGCCTAGTCTTACGAACGGCCGCCGACGTATTTAATAAGTTTTTGTCAAAATGTTTATATTTTATAGAAGCTTTTCTCACTGACTTCTTTCAAGAGGAAACTAATACTCATAGAAACAATACTAACAAACCCAAAGCACATAATTGTGCTTAACCTAACCAACCGCAACCGGTGTAACCTAATAAAAAAAAAAAAAAAAAATACTTTTATTCAATAACTATGATTTGGTATACAGTAGCTGTGCTGGTGCCTCTTTGTAAGTATTTAAGATACTTGTGTTAAGAGAACACCGCTCTTCCACAGGATGTTTTGCTTACAATATAACATGTTCGTATATGTACATACGAGGGCTGATCCGAAAGTTGTTAGTTGCTTCGGCTTTACTCATGCGAAAAAAAAAATATTTATACTATTGTGAGGGATATTTCAATGCTACTTATGGCCAGCAATTTTTTTTTAATTAATGCAAATAGTTTTTTTATTATATATTTTTAACTGAAAGCTGTTTTGTATGGAGTTTCGAATTGCTTAGAAAAAAACGGCAATTTTGGGCACAATTAAATGAATTTCGTATTGAAATCTTTGAAAATTGAACTTAAATTTACCCGGGACTAATTATTATCTTCCTTCTGCTATTTCCAATGTATAAATCAATAATTTAATCTTATATGCATATATATATTTTTTAAATATCAGACATTTTTACTTTTAAGGAAAGGACTTATTGTTGACACCTATTAAATCATAATAATATTTACTCAATCAAAACGAATTATACGTAAAATAACGGCCGAGATTCGTCATTAGTAGCACCTAAAAAACTTTTTTTTTTTTTACAAAAACTGTCGATAAAATGACAGCACATATGGAGTCTCAATTACTGATTTTCATGACTGAAGGTTAGGCTTCGATGCGTCGAAGTAGAAATAAAATAAAAACAAAAATAACCGTTTTCTAAAAATGTATTTACACCACTTTAATAAGTACTAAAAAATCCCTCACAATAGTATAAATAAAAATTTTATCGCATGAGTAGAGCCGAAGCAACTAACAACTTTCGGGTCAGCCCTCGTATATTATCTTTCGATGATATTGCATTTTAGCATTTTACTTAAGAAAAACAAAAACAATAGAATTATAACAACTGCAACAACTTATGTATATATATTTTTAAGGTAGAATGTACAACAATTATCTTTTCTTGTGTGTTTGTGTGTGTGTGAATATATAATATTAATTTAACATCTCTTCAATTTCATTATAAGTCAGGTTTTTTAGCCAGTTACATACTTTGTTCTTACACTCTCTATACACGCATGAATAAATGTCAATATCGCTATTAATTTTATTATATACTAATGGTTGCGTTGTTTTATGACAGAGCTCCTGTGGCTACATCCTGTGTCCATCGTTAGATCAGCTTGATGGTACCATAATATTGCATTGCGTCAACTTATATAGTGCTTACTTATATGTTTCAGCTAAATTGAATAATTGGAAGTGAATCTAATTTAGCTTGTAAGATTTGACCCGAATAAGCATATTACAAATAAACATAGAAATTAATAATAAATAATAATAATAATTCAGGCTATTTACGTCCCACTGCTGGGCACAGGCCTCCTCTCATGTGCGAGAGGGCTCGGGCTATAGTCCTCACGCTAGCTCAATGCGGATTGGGGATTTCACATACACCTTTGAATTTCTTCGCAGATGTATGTAGGTTTCCTCACGATGTTTTCCTTCACCGAAACTATTTATATTTGATATTTACCACTAGCTAGTGGTAAATATCAAATGAACATAGAAATTACAAATTAAATAAAAACTTGTAAAATCGAAATTCATACGCTTGCAATATAATAAATTGTTAGCAGAAAATATAACAGTTGCAGACAGTTATTTCGAATTCCTAAGCTTATACCAAAAAGCTGTAAGCACTAACAATTATTCTAAATACTAAAGTTATACCAAGCTTCTTCTTTTTCTTTTAAAATATGGCTTCCATCAAATCTATGATGATTTTGCCAATGTCAAGTTTCGTTGTAAGTTTTAAGTGTGCTCGTAGAGCATGACGTTATTCGGTAGTTGCTTTTAATAAAGAGATAGCTGGACTTTACTAAAAGCCACGATGGATTGCCGGATGTTGATTAAAACATGGTTAAATTAAACGCGTTTCAAGATTAGTTTTTCATTAACTGCACACTTCCACGATAGTTCACTGCATAATAAGCTATCAATACTACACTTTGAACAACATAAATGAGCAAAACACAAAAAAAAATTCTCGAGACGTCTTCGCCATCTTGAATCTCAACGACAACTCCTTATACCAAGCTAAGTTGGCAGCGATGTTGATAGCTCAGACTGTGCAAGTGTTATTTAAATGTCATCATTAGATAAACGTTTGACGTTTAAAATAACACTTACACGGACTGGGCTATCAAAATTGCTACCAACTTAGTTTGGTATCTAGGTGTTATATATTTTGACCATTATATATTCCACGCGTATGACTTTTGAACTTCTGTCAAATAACTCTACATAAATTAAAGTGGAAAAATTACTGTCTTGGTTGAGACTTGTACCCCTAGTGTAAATAAATTCGATTTCGAAACGTGACGTACGCGTTTGCGTTAAGTCTCATTTTGTATGGGTTTTTGAACAGCGCGCCAAGCGGGACGTTTTGGAAAGTCAAAAATCTCATACAAAATGACACTTAACGCAAACGCGTACGTCACGTTTCGCTGTCGAAAATTCGAAAATATTTCCACTAGGGGTACTGAACTCGCGGCCTCTGGATCAAGTCTCACCCAAGACGTATTTTTTCCACTTTTTTTATTCTAAGCTTAATAGCATCGTTCGCAGACGTTTCTGCTTGTTAAAAATTAACTATATATTTTGATACAATATATATTTTGAATGTATAAGTTTTTATTAGGTTTTCTCGAGGGTCTACAGTATAGGGTTCTTCAAAAAGTCTTCTGTCCGAGGCTTTGCTCCGTGGTCGTTAGTGCTAGAAAGCTGAAATTTGGCATGGATATATAAATCAATAAAGCCGACAAAGTCGTACAATAAAATCTAATTTTTTTTTTTTAGGGTACCTCCCCTACACGTAAAGTGGGGGTGAAATTTTTTTTTCGCTTCAACCCTAGAGTGTAGGGTATCGTTGGAAAGGTCTTTCAAAACTAATAGGGGTTTTCAGAAACATTTTTTGATAAAGTGAATATATTCGGAGATAATCGCTCCGAAAGAAAAAAAAATCTGTCCCCCCCCTCTAACTTTTGAACCATAGGTCCAAAAAATATGAAAAAATCGTGGAAGTAGAGCTTAAGAAAGACATTAAATGAAAACTATAGCGGACATGATCAGTTTAGCTGTTTTTGAGTTATCGCAAAAAGTTTTCCCTTCATAGTAAAAAGACTTACTTTAATTAGGTACTGATTATGCAAATTTGCCTATTTGTTTAACTCGGGTGAAAGGTACCGTTTCATCCCTTGGTTAACAATTTACTATACTTTAAGCTCCAGTTTAGCTTATTGTGACGGAAGAGTAACTACGGAACCCTACACTGAGCGTGGCCCGACATGCTCTTGGCCGGTTATTTAAATTAGATGGGGTTAGAGAAACATTGGGACAAGACTCCTGTTGTTTCTCTTGCCCCGAGCCAAATAAACTGTCTCATTTGACCTCATTTTAATATGTACCCTCCCTGTATAGAAGTCTACTTCCACCCCTCATACAATCCCAAAACCCTGCACGGTAACCTGGCTATCATGCAGCTCCGAAAGGTGCTCAGCTTCAGGCATTCGAGAGTAAAGAAGATAGAGATTGACCGAGCCGCAGCTGCATTGCCGGAGAACACACCACCTATTACTATTCTTGGATGGGGCGCTAAAACGGTAAGTTTGTGGCATTAGAACTAGTGGCTCTGTGAGCCAATGTTGCCAGGCGTACGATAATTTTCGTACACGTACGATAATTTGGGCTCCGGTATGTTGTACGTTTCAAAGAGCATTATCGTACGCAAATGTACGATAATTTCAGCCCTTAGATGATGCCACCAAAAATTTAAGCAAAAATGACACTTTACTTAGGTAATAGGCTACAATTAACACCTTTTGGGTGTTCAGCTCCTTGATTTACCTACGTCAAAAATGTAGAAATTTCCTGTTAACCGTTTGGATCTATCACAAAAATACACAAATATACGACAGATTTTTTCCCAATTTATACGAAAATTGCGTTTTTGTTTGATTATACATTGGATATGTAAGCTTATTTTGCAAGAAATTTTGGAAGTAGTGCCTTTTTGACAGGCGTACGATAATTTTGACACTCAAGTACGATAATTCTCTTCCGCTTACCTGGCAACACTGTGTGAGCTGTAGACCTTGCGATATAAAGCATTTAAAAAGTACTTACTTCATTGAGTCCCTATCACAGCGAACTCACATGTAGGGCTAAGATGGTCGGCTCTTTGTCATTTGTCACCATGCCTGTCACGCTCTAACAAGTAAGTAAGCATGAAAGTGACGGGCATAGTGACAAGTGATAAAAATGCGACCATGATACCGCCGCTAGTCTTAGGGGGAAGAATAGCTTTTTGAATCTAGCGAAGTAACAGAAATTTTTCTATGAATTTCCATTTCGGGAGAAAACGGTTTATATTAACTAAATCTTAACTAATTACTTTGATTTTCATGTCGATCGCTTCAGCATAATATTATCTAGGTTTATAGGTTTCGCTTTAAAAATAAAACATTTTTTATATTGCAAATTTTGAAAACAAAAAGAAAAACCTATAAACCTAGTTTTTAATTGTGTCATTAACATACTAAAAAAATCACGGAGAATGGAAAATGTTTAGAAGTGGAAACACGTTTTCTCTTTTTGTATGGACGATTAAGCAGTTTACTTTCTTATTAAGCGCTATAGACCCTACTAATTAAGTACTTTATGCCAATTTCTACCATTTTGAACATTTCCCAAAGAACGAAACAGCAGAAATATTCTAAGTACCGAAACTGCTCATCAAAATTTCATGAGAATCGGTTGACAAATGCGACCTGCAAAGGAGAACATCTGGACATACGAAAGCATTTTTACCCAAGCTGAAAGGAAAAAAAGTTAAATTTTACCCTCCAAGCAAGTATACTGTACTTGCCGCAAAACTAACTGGCCACTGAGATCATAATGCTATCTCCTTTACCCTTGTTAAGACCAACCAAGAGTGAAAGAGATGGCATTATGGCACTGGTCCCACCGCGAGCGAGTAAGCTATGAACTATCGGCTATTTTCTAGCTCAAGAAACGAACAAAAGATAATCGCTTTCGTGTAAATAAAAGAGAGAGATATATATTTATAGTTCATAGCTGGCTTGTTCACACCGCCGGCGAAGACACTCTCCCACCGCCCGGCGAGTAAGCGATAATTCCATACAATGTTTACTAGCCGCCCGCTGATTGTCAACTGTTTCTAGTACATAATTTTACTAGTTGATAGCCGAGCTCGCTGATAGTTGGCGGTGGGACCACTATTTTCTAGTTGACCGCCGCGATAAAAGCTATCGACTATAAAACTAGCTCAGCGGTACTCGCCGGTGCCTGCTTGGCGATCAGACCGATCATTTTACCTTATGAGGTGGATGCGAGTGCACGTATTTACAATGAATTTAAAACAATCATATGAACTATCTTTGTTGTCCAGTTCGGATGACGATGATGATGTATTTTATAAAAGCGTGTGTGTAGTGGCAGTGGCAATTTTGAAGAGACGGAAGAAAAAAAAAAGATATTTTAAAAAGAATGACAAGAAAAAATAATCGATAGACATAATAAAAAAGTTTGTCAAAAATTTTCTCGCACCCCGTATGTTTTTTCAAAAATCTTTAAACGCCAATCTTTATTAATTTGAAATAGAAGGAAGGTCTTCTAAGACCATTTTCGCTTAGCAGTACGGAATCTGGTGGCTGCACTCACTGACCCAAAATCTATTTCCACCCTGTATAGGTCATTGGCGAATAGGGCCCTCTTAAGTTTTTTACCTTTATGCTGGGCCACCCGGCTGAGCTAGTGGAGCGAGTAATCGCCCGTCGCACGCAAACACTCGCTTATAGCTCAGCGTCTAAACTAGTAAAACTATACTCGCTTCTCGCCGCTCGCCCACTAGTTTGTAGTTTATAGTTTCACTCGCTTATAGTTTGTAGCCGGCGGTGGGACCAGTGCCTATGACTTGACCGGCCAGATAGTTTTGCGGATAGTATAGTTGTCGCATGCGTGCGCCCGGGAGGGTGTCATTTTGTAGAGTCTGTGCTGAAAGAGAAGTCATAGAATGTACAGGGTGGCCAAATAAGAAGTATACATTTTGTTTTTAAATTTTAACTGTATTAAGTTCAAAAATTATTAGGTATTGTTTTAAAAATATATTCTTCAGGGTTGGCAAATTCATGCGAAACATAATGTCCGACATATGTCCACCTCTAACAGCAGGCAAATGTAAGCCCTTATCATCCCAATGTTCAGCATCTATTCGCACATTTTTGGCATTATCTTAGTACATTTGTGTCGAATAGTCGGTTTTAACTGTTTAAATTTCATCAGCTCGTTAGCATAGACACGTAATTTTAGATAGCCCCACAGAAATAAGTCAAGAGCTACAAAATTTGGAGAATTTGGGTGCCAATCTCTGTCACTTTTTTTCAAAATTAATCGAGCAAACAACGTGTTTTAAACAACAGAAACATTTGAGATAAAATTGCTTGCTGCTAGTGGGATACATTTGGCAGAAATTATCTTCCGTATACAATTGCCAACCCTGAATAATATATTTATGAAAAAATATTTAATAAAATTTCCACTTAATGTAATTAAAATTTAAAAACAAAGTGTATCATTCTTTTTTGTCCACCCTGTACTTATATCCCTTATATTCCACGACACCTCTCTTTCCTTACAGACTAACATCTGAGCTATGTCAACCACCTTGGTGCACCCGAGGATCTAAAATTTTAATTAAAGTTAAAGTTCCCGCATTTTTGTCAACTATGACAACGCACGCAGTTTTGACTTGTTATTTTTACAGGAGAGCAATATACAATATCATCGAACCAGGTTACATGCGTCTAGTCTGGACTTCTACGATAGAGAGTCGTGCAGAGAAATATATGGAAAGTAAGTAAACATCAATCATTACTCCCCCACATTCAAACTCCAACTCGTTCCAGTAGCTTTTGAATAGAGATGCAACGAATATTCGGCCACTATTCGGTATCCGGCCTATTTGGCCACAATTTCACTATTCGGCCGAATACCGAATAGAGGCATAGTATTGGGCCGAATACCGAATAGTACGTTAACACGTAGATAACGGTAACGAGGGGTAAAAAAGTAACAAACTACAAGTACTTACTTACCTGATCAATTATTAAGATCAGTATAATCTTTTCTATTTATTTATTTATTCCTACCTAGTACAAAAATATGAGAATAATAAATAAAAATACACACATGACGAAAACTAACGCACCGCAATGTCCGCAATTCAATACGCACTGCTTGCAGAATAAGCGCAATTTCTATCAAAGGCTGCCTACAGCGAGAAACAAGAGATTATTCGGCGGCCGAATATTCGGCTATTCGGCCGATGGATCCGCCGGATATTCGGTATTCGGCCAAGCCACTATTCGTTGCATCTCTACTTTTGAAATTAGCCAAGCGAACTCTAGGGTCCCATGCCATGAGCCGCTGAAAAGCTGGGACAACGCTAGGAAAGATGACTCAATGATATTTGTTCCATTTTGATACCTAAGTTGGGTTCAAATTTTTGCTCGGCTTAAAATTATTAACCGTCTCATTCTGTCATGGTCAGCAGACGAACGTAGACGTACGTAGTGGTATAAGAGTGATTGTACGTATTCCTCCGACTTATAGGAAGGTGCCCAAATTATAATAAACTGTAAACTATTTCAGGAAGTTCGTAACTAGAACAAATTTCTGCGCCGGTTTCATATCAAAAGGCGAAGGTGCATGCAATGTAAGTTCAAGTCTGTTCTGACATGTTCTGGACGCTAACGCAACGGAAATCCAAGCGCAATGTTTCGAGAGTTGCCGTGAAAAATGGAATATCTTGACAAAAGTCCGGACATCATTCTAACACGGGCTTAAAAATCTTAACATTTACCAGGTGAAATACCCAAAATATGTAAATCCCGTATCCCAAAACCTTTTGTAAGCCAAAGGGCTTCCAATACCAGGATCCCGAATTTCTAAATACCGGAATCCAGTCTTTTTGGCCATTTTTCAATACCGGTATTTTTAAATGTAATAGCAGGATCCCAGTATTTTTAAAACATAAGAAATGTGCACTATAAACCCTCAATGTCCATTAAAATGATCAATTATCAAATTCAACTGCATTGAGATGCCCACACGTTAGTCGCATCACAATAGAGGATATAGGCATTAAAGGACTTAAGTGTCAATTTCCTCTAGTAGCATAATGCGAAGATTAGTCGAGGGCGAAGTTGCATCTGAGAGGCCCTTTTCTTTCAATGTATACTCCCAAGATAATACAAAGGGTTGGCTTCCGAGATGCTCAGAGGGAAGAATAACTTTACCATCCTAACGAAATAACGGTACATTTTCTATGAAATTCCATTTCGGGAGAAAACGGTTTCCACTAACTAAATCTTAACAAATCACTTTGATTTTGATGTCGATCGCTTCAGCATAATATATAAGTTTATAGGTTTCACTTTTTTTTTATATTGCAAATTTTTAACAAAAACGGAAAACCTATAAACCTAGTTTTTCATTGTGTCAATAACATGCTAAGAAATTATGGAGAATGGAAAATATTTAGAAGTGGAAAAACATTTACTCCCTCTTAAGAGTGAAGCCGTTTTCCTTTTCATTGTACGAGCCGGGTTTTGAACCCGTGACCTCCGGTTGAAAGTCGAACGCCTTACAGTCAGGCACTTACAGTTCTTACACAGCTAATTCGATAACTCCTCCTCCTCCTTTCAGACTCGAGTTGACTCGACTCAGTTTAGCAGACTCTAATAAATATTTAGTTTAAACTTGAGTTCTTATTCACAGGTTTACCAGAGACTGTTGCAGAAACTTGAGTCACACATAAAAATCAATATCTGGGAGACCGATTTTTGCTTGGAAAATATAAAATAAAACTCAAAAATGCGCGTTTTCCCAGAGATAAGACCTAACCGTTTCCGATATCCCCGAAATATATATATATTTATATATACACAACAATTGCTTGTAAAGGTACTTATAAGATAAGTTGTGTTAGTTTACACAAAACGTACTTACGTTAACGTTTATTTCCTTTAATGTTAATTTAAATAAAACCCATGAGCCTATGACATTTTTGACGGAGTATTTATTACGCACGCCATTAGAGTTTGTACTGCACGCTGTATACCGTCTGAGTTATTCACCAATTAAATTGAAACTTCATGCTCTTCTTTCTCCAGCATGACGTAGGCGACCCAGGCGTCTCGGGTATGTACTTAGTGGGCGTTACCAGCTTTGGCTCTCTGATTTGCGGACGACCTGACACGCCCACAGTGTTCACCAAGGTCGGGTTTTATGTCGACTGGATTCAAGCCATCATGGATCAGGTAATTGCTCTCCTGTCTTCTTAGATGCTTGAGTTTGTACAGAGAGAACTGGAAATCCCCAGTTTCAGTAGGTACGGTATTTATAGAAAACCAGTTCAGGGATCTCTCACAATAAACTTGCTTACGCGGTTAAGCGGTCACACTGGTGCGGATTGGCATGGCACTACTTTTTGTAAGCGAGACAGCGTTTTAAATCAGCTCGCACGGATTTAACGACCAACGTACAGAACGCTGACTACACGAACACTGTTTTTTTAGTTTTCACATGATAAACCTCTCTGGTTACATTTCAGAAAAAAATTCGATTCACTCACAGTACTACAACAGAAAGACCCTTTCGAGTATTGGATAAACCAATCATTCTATACGGGATCGGCGGGGAATCAGAACCAATCCCCTTACAACGTGAAGGTACAAATACCGAGCCAGCCCAAGACACTGCACCCATAGATGAACACCTCGAAATAGTGCTGAATGAACTTAAAAAGCTTGGAATGCAAAGCAAAGAGAGTGCGGATCTAATCCGAAACATACAATCAGGAACTCCCCAAAAAGAAGAAGTAAATCTACCAGACGAAGAACAAGACCCCGAAATAAAATACAATAACGGACTTAGTACCGAAAATAATCCAGTAGTAGTACATCAATTTATTGATTCTGATCGGTCTCCAGAAGAAGAAATCGGTAATGCATTAAGAGAAGAAGATCTACACAATAAAGATGCTGAAGCCAAAAATGAAGAAGAGATCACATCTCTAGAAGAAACAAATATGGATAGAAGTGACGTAGATTCAGATGGTATAAGTATGAATCCAGTAGATCGTGCAACCAAAGTATTTGACTTTGAACCAAAACCTACAGAGTCAAGAGAAATTCAAAAAACAGATATAGAGAATCTCAGAGTGACAAAACCACCGGAAAATAATTTCAATTTGGATTCAGAATCTGATATCTCTGAGAACGCTCCTTCGGCAAAAAAATCAACTGCTGATAATGTTGATCTCGTATCAAGAGAAACAGGTGTCAACACCAAAGAAAACTTTGATAAAACTAGTTTAATTAAAAAACAACTTCCAATGGTTAAAAATGACAATACTATTTTAAGAAAAAAACATCGTAATCCTACTGTAATCAATTTTCAGTTCGAAGATATACATATGCCAAAACATACAGATAGGCACACTGTGCATAAGGGTTACATCCCTGCAAATCCTCCAAATATTCTTGGAAATCCACATCCTATTGATTTGGAATATGATGGTAAAAATATTTTACCCAAATATCAAGACACTCATGCAGCTACTCAAAATGAAAATAAAATTCAAGTCCAGTATACAGAAGTTACTAAAAATGCTAGTTTAGACAACATTATATGGAAAGAAAGTCGTGAATCTACTACAGATAAAGAAGAAAAAGGTCATGCTGAATTTGCAAATGATATTACAGACGATATTGTAAAACATGAAATCCAGAAATTAATAGAACAGCTGGAAATAAGCAGCGAGTTAAATTCTCAAACTGAGGACTATAAGTATACTGATAAAAGTCCATTACGCAATAATTTGAAAGATATAGATAAAACTAAAGATTCGGGAACCGTACTAACTCTCCTTTATTTGACAGATGTTGACGAGAAAGTTCATCCACGAGCATATTTAGGCACACATGAAGAAGGATTGAGTATAGATCCCAAACCGTTTAAAAAAGAAATTCACGACAGTAATAACTTAATAGGGAAAAGTGAGATATACAAAATCTTTGCGGACGTCATGAACACTGTAGTTAATAAAACATTGGAATAAAATTTATTGCATTTTTTATTTCCATTGATGGAACGGAGATAGGGGTTATTTACACCTATATTTTGCCGATCATTTTCTGATATCTTGCTGCTAAGGGGGACATGGAGACAACGTATACCTCTGTCTTCTGTCCTAATTAGCAGAACCCCTAAAATATAAAAGGCCCATTCGCGAACCCTCTTCCGCTCCACCCTCGCAAATGCACTTCAATTATTTTGATTGCCTTTATCTGTTTGGTTGGTGTGTTGGCTTATATTTTTTGGTTCGCAACTTTGCACTGTCATCAAGTGCTAAAAAAACCGGACAAGTGCGAGTCGGGCGATCGAGGGTTCCGTACTTTTTAGTATTTGTTGTTATAGCGGCAACAGAAATACAGCATCTGTGAAAATTTCAACTATCTAACTATCACGGTTCATGAGATACAGCCTGGTGACGGACCGACAGCGGAGTCTTAGTAACGGTCTAGTAGTAATTACGGTCCCGTTTGACCCTCTATGTACGGAACCCTAAAAAATTGCTATAATATTTATGTGGTCCTGAAATATTATACGGTTTCAAATTATTTTATGTATTCAAAATTCAAATTCAAAAATTTATTCTGCAAGTAGGCCTCAAGGGCTCTTTTACAAGTCAATACAACATTTATAGTAACATCATATAGTGACATGAAATAGTACATTACGATACAAGTGCGAAAAATAGGAAATTCGAAACGAGTGGCGATAAATTAAAACACGACCGAAGGGAGTGTTTTAAATCGACACGAGTTGCGAATTACCTATTCGCACATGTATCGTACAACGTTTTACAGTACTTATGGCCCTTTAAATGTTCGACACAGTAACGTAATATGCTACTTCTCGCACTAGTGCTATAAAGTAGCCCCATATGTACTGTAAAATACATAACAACATTTATAAATACAACAGCCAATACCTGGGTAAACATTACATTATAATAATCTTAAAATAAATAATTACTACAATACAATAGAGATGTATAGTCTCTATGGTTAAAAACACATTAAATCTGGAGATGTAAAAGGTCCCCAATGTCAGAGTACTAATACTAATAATATTTGGAAGTGTAAAGTCTCTCCAAGTGTCAAAATAAAATTTATACTGAATAAATAAATCGCGTCTGGTCTGGACTGTTAAGCAAGCAGTCTCATAAACTAATGCTACAGAATACATAACTAGTATGTACCAAGTCAAGTATATTATACAATATGACAGAGACGTATAGTCTCCACGGTTAATACATTAAGTTTGGAGATATATAAGGTCCCCACGGTCTGAGAAAAATAATATATTAAACATAAAATTGGATTTATATTTTATAACAGCTCTTCTACTTTATCTATTAAGTCAAACCAGCGAAACAGATGTGCGTGAAACGAATCGTTACTACTTCGCTAAATATCCGTCAGATGTCACTGGAGTTTTTCAGTCATATTGGGTGGTGATAAAATATTTCACGTGAAAAGAAACTAAATTTCCCAGGTAATATTTCAAAGTTATTTCCTCTGTTTTCCTTTATTATGTGATGTTTGTTTATTTCTGATAATTTGAAAGTAATATGTCGTTCCAAAGAGGTAAGTAAATGACTAAAATTGACATTCGACAAGTGCCGATTGGAATTTAGAATTTCATTGAATTTCTGCTATTAGTGATGTTCTTTTGTCTGTAAGATTAATAAAACAATTTTTATAGTAATTACGTAAGTTTTTGATTAAAGTGAAGTAGTCCTGAAGGGAGTTTTCTCAACATTTCCCGTTATGTAACCCATGCTATCGATTGTCATAACGTAACCTTATCATTTTATCGTCTGGTAAATAATTATCTATAACCTATTTAATTGGTGTGCCAATTCATTCGTATTGGAAATAAAAATCTATTTAAAACCATAAGGTATAGTAACTTTACTTCATACTGCAGTTTTTTTTAGATGGTCATATATTTTCCTTGTACTGTACACATACAAAGTATTACATCGTAGGTCATATTTAACGAGTCATTTCATAAAGAAGAAGGATAAATTATTCTTAAATATACTAACATGCATTGTTTGTATAAATAGCTCAATAATAAAAGTACAACTAAACTATGTCCCGTTTCAAGTATAAAACTAGAGAAACAATTAATGTTTGTGTGGTTACTGTTTTTTCTTCTATAGTAGGGTGGTCCAAAAATATAAAGTAATTAAAATTTCTTATCAACACGGGTTTTTTATTCCAATATATGTAAAGATTATCCACAGCAAAATTTAGAACACTTAAACATTTAGAGGTTGCTATAAATGAAACACTTCTGCCATACGAAATTGTATCTTTGAGGGCTCTTTATACGTTTTATCTTTTAGTTATTGTTAAAAATATGGCGGTTGATTTTTTTACTTTTATGTTACTATGCATTTTTTTTATTTGTATGAGGATATCGCAAATCACATAATCATAGCGACCAATAAATCATTAGCAAATGAGTTCAAATTTGGCCGATAGATTACTATTCCGTAGTATATTAGTAAAGAGAGCCCTGTGAAGATAGAATCTATTCTACTTTTTTTTTCTCCATACATAGTTGGACCACCCTATTCTATAGCTACATATTTAGCAAACCTGCAAATATTCAGTAGCAACATTTATAAAATAAGCTGCCAAAATGGCCTTCAACTCACTTTTTCTTATGCCTTCTTGTGATTCATTTATATATACATTTTCTATAATTATGGCATTCATAACTTAACAGGTTCAAAATTATCAGGAACTTGCTTAATAAATCCATTAAATAATGATGAAGTAATTGTAGGTGTCAGTATTTTTTTTTTTTAGTATACAATCATTTTAAATCATATATGAACTGACCTTTTATACAATTAGTGACTTGTACATGTATTGTCACCATTGAATGTCTCAAGCACTTGCCATATTTCCAGTATGGCTAACTACCTGATGCGCCGAGTGCTGTTAGATGCAGTCCGCGTTCCTGCTGGCACCCGTGCCATGAGCGAGCTGTCCAAGGTAATGTCTTATTGGAAACTAGGTTCTGATCAGGGCTTGTGCACAAATCACGAGAGGTTCGATAGGGGGGAGGGGGGTCACGAAAAAATCACGACAGATCATGTTGGGGGAGGGGGGGCTATAAGGTAACCTCAGGTGTATTTTTCTACAGTGAACACATAAGTAGATACTATTTCTCGGTTTTGTTAAACATAAATCGTCACTTCGCACTTGAAAATACCGAGTCTATTTTACGAAATTTTGCAACGCGTATTATAAATATACATCACGTTCATAACACAAATAGAAAAATAAACAGTTCATTATATTTGGGGGATAGCCTAGAACCTCACCAAACGGGAGGGACGGGTAAAAAAGTAGCTGAAAACCCTCCCATGTTTTGTGCACAAGCCCTCGGATGTTTGCCAAAAATACCCCATGTCCTGCACCGGCTTCAAACTATCTCCATACTAAACTTTATCTAAATTGGTTTAGCATGAAGACTATTAAGAGGTAACAGACAGTAGTGTTATATTTGTAGGGCCAATTAAATAAATTAAAAAATGTACGGTGGTCAGGCTTCACAAGCAATTTAACACTGATGTTTTTATCTATCCTTAAGCAGATGAACGTTTTTTTATGAAACACATATTATCACACAACAACACAACACAACAACAAGCACAACAAGAAGCGTCACCAAGGAAATAAACCTACGTAGGTTGTTTATACCGAAAGTCTGTAACTACTATGGAAAACGTACTCGAAAATATTTAGTGCCCATGATTTTAAATATATTACCAGAGCAGTTAAGATCCTGTCAAAACGTATCAAAGGTTGTGTATAAAAAACGATTAAAAAAAGCATTAATGCTTGGACTGGAACGGGTCACATGATTAATAGGCCAACCGATTGCTTTATGTATTTATGTAAAAGGAAGTTAATACCTTGCACGTGTTACCGTAAAATGTATAATTATGTATAGGTAGTATAGCGCTAATATTAATACACTCGGGGGCAGTGGGATGCTGCACCCTGATAGCTTCATTATCCCACACACTTTGTTTAGCTTCACTCCGTGTGTTTGTTGTTTTCCAGTATCTGGTTGAAATAAAATCGAGCACCTATACCTACTGTTCCCATGACAATGCAGTAACAGACTGACTAAATAGGTAAACAAACCTAGTTAGATAGTCTGTTATTGCTACTAATGTTTATGTTAGCTTAATGTTTATCTAGTCTGCCTGTCTAAAGCTATTACAATTGTTTGTAAGAAATCGCACTCGCACTATAAATATAGCTATAAATCAAGTAAGCAATAACTTACTTAACAATGTTGGAGGGTAGAATAAGTTTTCTGCCAACAAACTGCTATGCAGTTTGGCAGATAAGCGATCATAGCCGATGTAATTTCTCTTTTATAAATAAATTAAAACATAGTTTATAACCAGGAAAAGGGCTCTTCATCCTAGAATCCATTCCCTCACCAGGGTGCAATGAGGGTTGCAATTTAAGCGGTCACCATAGCCTTTGGGTACCTGCAACTGCAGGGGTGTTACATTGGCGTTCCCGACCCCATTAAAACAAACACTGATTCTAAATTGATGACCGGTCTGGCCTAGTGGGTAGTGACCCTGCCTACGACGCCGATGGTCCCGGGTTCAAATCCTGGTAAGGGCATTTATTCGTGTGATGAGCATGGATATTTGTTACTGAGTCATGGGTGTTTTCTATGTATTTAACTAATTATAAATATTTATATATTATATATATCGTTGTCTAAATACCCTCAACACAAGCCTTATTGAGCTTACTTTGGGACTTAGTCAATTTGTGTAATAATGTCCTATAATATATATTTTTTTAATATTTAACATATCCAGTGTCATTACATTTTTTTTTAATTTTTTGCTAATGATATTATTAACTTGATGTGTTCTTAGATCGGGAGCCGCGAGTGGGTCGGCTACGGCTTCAACGGACAGCCCAACTACGTGGACAGGCCCGACTTCCCCCTGCCCGCTGTCCGCTTCCGCCCCGACACACCCGACATCAAGGTATGCTGTTATTCCCTAGGGCCGCGCGCGACCGACGGCACCGCTGTCGATCAAAACAGATTAATTCATTTAGATCGAGCCGTTGCGAGCGGTGGTTCGCGAGACGAGGAAGATCTTAAAGCCATGATATCTAGCCCTAACAGGAAGTGGAAAGCCTGGTCGTGAAGCCGTGATCTAAAGAGATGCATGCCTTATTAAGATCTACGCCTTTTTAACTACGACGACACCATCACTGGCCTCGCTCCAGTCCAACTACTTTAACTATTTTTCTAGCATAAACATCGTAATCCATGCTATTTTGATTAAATCGTCGATCCACCTTGCCTTCTATTAGTCCCCAGATTCGGCCGCTTGGTTTCATTCAGCCGCCATAGGATTTACGACTAAAGTGCCACGCCCACTGGTAACTTTCTATCATTTATGTCCATGACCTTGATTCTTCAGTGGATTTTCCCAACCCAAGCTTTCCTCTAAGCTTTGTCAAATCTAACAAAATATTCAAAACAGGTCCTCCGTGAAAAGGAAAAGGGTGACTGGAAGAAGCTGACGTTAGAAGAGAAGAAAGCACTGTACCGCGCATCCTTCTGCCAGACCTTCGCAGAGTTCAAAGCTCCTACTGGGGAGTGGAAGGGAGTTGTCGGCTGGGGACTCATCCTGGCCTCGCTGTCTGTCTGGATCTACATGGGCATGAAGCTGTTTGGTAAGTAGACTGAACCAGACCTTAAGTTCAAGGTTCCACTGGGGAGTGGAAGGGAGTTGTCAGCTGGGGACTCATCCTGACCTCGCTGTCTGTCTGGATGTACATGGGCATGAAGCTGTTTGGCAAGTAGACTGAACCAGACCTTAAGTTCAAGGTTCCACTGGGGAGTGGAAGGGAGTTGTTGCCTGGGGCTCATCCTGGCTTCACTGTCCGTCTTGATCAAAGCTGTTTGAGTAGACTGAACCAGATCTTGAGTTCAAGGTTCTACCGGGGAGTGGAACGGAGTTGTCGGCTGGGGACGTCCTGGCTTCAAGGCCTGTGTGGATCTACATGTGCAGGAAGTTAGTTGATGAGTAGATTCAGCACACTTTTATTAGACCTTGATCAAGTGCCCACTGCGAAATGGGAGTTACTTAAAATTTATTTGAGAACCTTACAGACAAGCGTTTTGAATAAAACAACCATACTTAATCAATTCATCATTTTAAGAACTACGATGCCACACAGATGGTAAACCTATAAAAAAACCTATAAACCTAATAAATAAGTAAATAAACCTATAACACCCCAAATGTTGTCTCAAAACAGTACATATTCCCAAACTAAATTTCCCATGTCTACAGTGTACAACCCGCTGCCCGAGTCCTTCAGTGAAGAGAACCAGAAGGCACAGCTGAAGCGCATGCTGGACCTCAAGATGAACCCCGTAGACGGGCTCGCCTCCAAGTGGGACTACGAGAACAACCGCTGGAAGTAAACTGACACTCGAGGTAACCGCTTTTTTTTATTACGAAGCAGCTTCAGTTAATATTATTAGTAAAGGATGTATGTGCGTTTCTACAGAAACTGCCTGCCTTATACAGTTAGGAGGCAACAGGAGTGGTCATTTCTCCATACAATCGTACTCGACTGTTTCCTCCGTGGTTTTTGAACCTAGAGCAGTGATTTTTACAACACATTATTATTACTAATATCTGTGTCGGACTGTTTTGCTTTTATTGATATTTTTGTTTCTTAAGGCGCTAGTGCACTTCAAATATTCGCAAAAACGGCCTAATTTACTAGGCCGCAAACAGAAGCATGGTATTCAAAACTGACATCAATTAGCCTTAAAAGCAAAACAGTCGGTCAGATAATTTCATTACCAATTAGATCTCAAAATTTCGTTACATTTGGTAAAGTTTTAAAGGAGGAAACAATCGAGTGCGAAACATTTGAGATTTTTATGCAGGAATTTAAGCCTAATCTGGCGTTGTCCTTATCGCACTAGTTTTAGAAGCCGCTTCCGTTAGCGAGACGGATATATTCACCTAAAATATTGAAATCTCAGCTCCCGTATCCTCTTAAACTGTGGAATCAACTGTCGCCCGCGGACGAATACGACCTTCAAACCTACAAGAAGATAGCATAATCCCATCTTACGCCGGCAACGCACTTGCAATCCATTTGGTGTTGCAAGTGACCATTGGCGACGGTAATGGCTTACCATCAGGCAATTCGAATGCTCGTTTGCCTCCTATATCATATAAAAAATACAATAGCTCTACAAAATGATGTCTCTAAGTGTACAACAATTAACAGCAGACGACTAAAGAATGGAAAGCGCTCCCGCCATCTGTATTCCCTGATAAATATGACCTCGGTCTCTTTAAAGCAAGAGTGAATAGGCTACTACTGAACCGGTGAGCTCCATCTTAGGCCCTGTCTTCACTTTCCATCAGGTGTGACTAGGGCCAATCGCCGATCAGTTTATAATAAAAGATACCTGTGAATGAGAACTGTCGTCAAATACTTTGTAGCAACCAAAGTAGCCAAATAGTTCGGTACACCATATATTTAGTATGGTGTACCGAACTATTTGGCCACTTTGACTGCTACAAAGTATTTGACGCTGGCTGTACATAATTGACTGAGAAAAGTTAAAGTCTCCGTTTCAGTTTGTTCGGCTGTTCTGCTCTACAAGTCGTAATTTTCAACTTATTCTAGTGAAATTGTGTGAGCAGGTTCGAAAAATATATAGTTTTTTTTTTTTTACATTTCTCATGCTCTGAAAATGGGTCGTTGCTGTTATAAAAGATAATACGTTTCTGCTCTAGAGCACTGTACTTTCTAAGTACGTTTTTTTATTTTCTTTTTTTTACGATAAGTAATCAATTAAAACTTTGGTTTTAAGGGATTTGTTGTACAATTTCCATTATGATAATTAACTTCCCATTCCATAAATAAAAGATATTTTTACCTAAATTGTTAATTGAAAGTACCCTCAAGAAATACTACTGAAGTTTATACTTTGCCGTGTTTTTTTAACCCTTTTCCAGGCCGCACCAATCTACAAGGTATTCTCAAAAAAGCCAAATATATTCCAATAAATCCAGCTTTGATGATTAATTTGAAGACAAGTAACATTTACTGAGAGTGTAATCTAATTTGAACCTTAAATCGGAATGCTAAAGTCGAAATTCTAATGGCGCGTATGTGGTCGATAAATCGTACTATGCCTGGAAAAGTGTTAAATGCACATGTGTTTTCCTTTCCTCGTATTCGAAATGAAAAGTAGAATATTTAACTAGGGTGGAAGGCTCCATCAGTCTCGGTCTATAGGCGAACAACCTAGAGGAATGGGTGCCTTTCATTCCTTGGTTAACAATCTACTATAGTTTTTTTGAAGTGAAAACTTCTTTAGCGGCGCTGTGCACTTATTGTGATGGGGAAAAAATTTTAAACTCGCGTCAGGTCACGCGACTGACAGATTCGTCAGATTGAAAATTCGTAAGACGGACACGTGACCTGATCGAAAAACTGTTACAATGTCATTGAAGCCAGTAGTTACATTTTTAATGTAATATAAGTTGTCATGTTTGTGTACGATAGCGCAATAAATGAATATTGTATTTTACCACATAAATGATATTACTTCTATACTGATAATTAAAGCAATTCATGCAAAACTATTCCCTAACCATTCCAAAATATCAAAAATGCACAACGTTAATATTCAAGTTTTCACTTCTGTCGGCACTTCCGGAGTGCTACCCGTTTTTTTTTTTTAGTTTACAGTGGATATGGTAATTTTCCCATTTCTGTTTCAGTTGGCGTGGTGCTATGGACCGGCTTGGGTAGAGTAGACAAATGTAAAATAAGAACTATCTCTGTAAGATAATAAATTGTGATTCCAATCATACAACTCTTTCATTACTTCCATAGCCTTGTTAAATCATTTTTTTTTTTCACAACTGCCCAAATCTCCGATTTTGAACCTTTAAATAAAGTTCTTATTTAAAAGGAGTAAGAAATTTTGAGATTTGGGAGCCTGTAAACATAATTTTGGTACTTTAGGCTCGGTACATTGGGAATAATTAACATGGCGTTATTTATTCCCGTATACCCTATACGGGATATTATCGAATACTGTAGTGACAGCAATTTGTATGAAACGGCCAAGCCACATATTTTGCCTAAGATCTAGAGTTTGTGAAGATAAATAAAATAAATGAATAAATATTACAGGGATATTCTTACACAAATTAACTATGTCCCACGATAAGCCAAGAAGGCTTGTGTTGTGGGTATTCAGACAACGATATATTATATATAATATACAAATAATTAAATACATAGAAAACACCCATGACTCAAGAACAAATACCTGTTCTTACCGGGATTCGAACCCAGGACCATCGGCCGACCGGTAGTCTGGCCTAGTTAGGGCTTGTAGAGTTAAAAGATTGGCTCTACATGAGATGTGATAATGTTTTGACAGTGCGAGCCTTATGGTTTCGTCTTGGCAACATTTTACATGAAAATGTTTTGGTTGTAGGAAAAAAATTACGCCGTGACGTGAACCTATACTCTGTATCTTTAGATATTTAAATAAAAGTAAACAAACAATTTATACATTTTCAGGTAGTTAAGAGTATAACATTTATTGGTTAACCAACCGAATACAAAACCGCCTGGATCTGTCACTGAACGACCTGACTTTAACCTACATTATTTGATCATGTAATGTTTTCATCTACCCTCAACTGGCTTAAGGAGCCATTTGAAGGTGGATTTCGTTTACTTTTATTTAAATACATAAAGATACAGAGTATAGCCTAAGAATAAGTATGTGAATTGTGACATTTACTGCTTTGATTTCATTTAACGTTTTTTATATGGACTACCTACATTCGAATCGATATTTCGAAATATATGCCCGGTCGTTAAATTGAGTATATCGTTTATTGTGTAAACTGAAACTATATAAATGCCTGTAATTTAAACTTGCAAATATATGCTCACACCGAGAAGATAGTCTGGCAAGCCATTTCCGTCAGTAGAAAAAGACGGCAAAATTAAAAAAATGTAGGTGCAAAGGGTTATCGTCCCATAGAAAATTTGAATTTCGCGCCTTTTTCTACTGACAAAGTTGTTTGACAACTATGGTTTAAAAATAATACAGACGATTATTGTTTATTCGTTGTGTGCAAAAAAAAAAGGAATCGTTAGTAAAATAAACAAATATTGGGCATGGATATTCTGTCTTACACAAATTGACTAAGCCCCACTGTAAGCTCAAGAAGGCTTGTGTTGTGGAAACTCGGAGAACGCTAATTATATAATACTTAAATACAAAGAACACACCCAAGACTCAACAACATATATATGTGCTCATCACACCAATAAATGCCCTTACCGGGATTCGAACACCACTTTCGAACCCACTAGGCCAAACTGGTCGGCAATTTTAAAAGTGGTTGCAATAAAATATGTAAAGGCGCTTACTACTTGACTTGCGTCACACATTTCACAGACAAAGGGCTAAAATAGGAAATACATTATGATCAGGCGCGGATACAAGATTTGGCTTAGGGGGGGGCCATTTTGAGAAAATCATATATTTTTGCACAGAAAATAAAATTTACTCAATTTAGTAATGTGAGAGCCAGGGTTTTAGGGGGGGGGCATTGCCCCTATGGCCCCCCCCCCCCTTGTATCCGCGCCTGATTATGATACAAGTGTGCTGCGTTGGGCATCACACACGAGGCGATGTCTATAATTCCCAAGGCACGCGTGTTTTATACGACGTTTTTCAGCACACTAGCGAGGAAAAAACCGAAAGTTATATATTAATCAAATTTTAGTTGTTGATACAGTAAAAGTTCAAAATCTTTCATAAAAACTGCCACGGCTGCAGCTGGCGGCCGGCGACCCGAGTCCTTATTGTAGGTATAATCTACTCGACCAATCAAGAAGGCTCCGTCTCCATACATATTACTACAAACAATAAGCTCATGCTAATTTCACAAAAATTGTACCTACTCGTACTGTGAACAAACAAGCAGAAAACAAAATCGATAAGTTAGTAATTGCTGTTGCATTATTATGTTTCACGTTGAAATTGGTGTAGAGTTTATGACAAGGCAGTAAAATAACAATAATTTGTAGAAGTTGTTTATTTCATTGGGACCTATTCGTAGACAATACTTGCAGAAGTAATTTCAATTTCTAATTATAATTTTCAAAACATGACTAAATTTGAAGTGATAATTTTGTTCGCCGTCTTGAAAACAATGATCATAACCGCATTTTCGGAGTCCACAGACACACATATGTTTCACCAAACTAACGGCAAAATACTAGAAATCCTTGATGACTTATTCATTGCCTTGAGAATCAATAGAAACTTCTCAAAACTTAAAAACGTACAAGAGTATATGTCCAAACACAGTTTTATACAAGAAGCGCTTTATAAAAACCATAAACAATATAAAGAAATACGCGATATAAGTAAAACGAATATTAGCCATAAAATTGCTTATTACATTTCAAACATTAACGAAGTTGTTGACGAAATGATAAGGAATGAAATTGTAATAAAAGACGAAAATTACCAGATTAAAAACAATACACTCAGTGAGAGACAAGACTTTGTTAACTTAGCGCGAAGATTTAATTTAAATGTCAAAACACTGGCTGCACCTGTTCTTAAGTTACCAAGTAAGTACACTTTACATACTTACCTACTTATTATTAAAAGTTTAAAATGAAGGTGATGACGATGACATATTTTGTCTCACTGGATATCTCAAAGTAATTAGACTAATTAGCCACATTCACAGATGCCTTAAAAAAATAGTAAAATATTTAGTTGGCGGGACGATTTGAATGCATTTCAGCGGAATTGGCGGGATCTTGCTCAGAACAGGGAGGATTAGAAAGAGAGAGGGGAGTCCTTTTAGCGGCAGTGGGACACACAAAAAGGCTAACTACTTATTTAACATCATCATAGTTGTCAAGTACTAGTTAATGCAATATAGCGGTATTCATTTATATAACCATAAGTTTACTGGATGTTCACTATTGGTCTATTGTTCTCAGGTAAAAAACACGTGTATAAGTAGATATTAGATAATAAGCATCAGTCATGTTTGTTATATGTATAGATTTAAGAGCATGTAGACCTAAGAAGTGTTTATCTGTTAGTAATCCTAAATACCGAAAAAGGAAATATCAAAAAACTCCAGATACAATCATGACGAGCGCCTACAAAAATAAAAGTGCGTTCAAATCATTACAAACAACTCGCCCTCTTGGTTACATCCACTGCTTACTTAGATACCAGAAAAAATTAACGAAGACTGGAAGTATCCAATACAAACGCAATATTCGCAATCCTGATCGTTGTAGACCGATGCACGCTATTCAGCTAATATTACAGACATTCATTTGTTGCTTAGGCACAAAAGCTCTAAGCAAAGATGAAGCGCGGCGTATCTTCGAAGGCAGCAGCACGGGAATCAAGCGGTACCCGTTCATGGTGAGCGTGCATGTGGCGGGGCACTTTGTGTGCGCTGGCTCGCTTGTGCACGAGAGCTTAGCGCTCAGCGCGGCCTCCTGTCTCATACGGTAAGCAATTAGTCGCTTTGGGCACAGAGCCATTGCCAACAGGAAGCGTATCTTCGAGGGCAACCAGCACGGGTATTATGCGGTATCCATTTGTGCTGAGGTTCGTGGCGTAGGCTCGCTGGTACATGATAACTTAGCTCGGCCTCCTGTCTCATACGGTAAGCCATTGGTCGCGTTAGGCTCAGAGCCATTGCCAAGATAAAGCGATCTTCGAGGACAAGCAGCACGGGTATCAAGCGGTATCCGTTCGTGGTTAGCGTGAACGTGGCGGGGGGCACTACGTGTACGTCGGCTCGCTGGTACGTTAGAACTCAGCGCGGCCTCCTGTGTCATACGGTAAGCCATTGGTCGCTTTAGGCACAGAGCCATTGCCAAGATGAAGCATATCTTCGAGGGCAACCAGCACGGGTATCAAGCGGTATCCATTCGTGGCGTCGGCTGGTACACGAGAACTCAGCGCGGTCGCCGCGGTCTCATACGGTGCGCCATTGGTCGCTTTAACCACATGGTCATAGCCAAGATGAAACGCGGCGTATCTTCGAGGCCATCAAGCGGTACCCGTTCATGATGAAGTGCACGTGGCGGAGCGCTTCGTAGATATTAGTTATGTACTGAGAATGTTTTTTTTTTTAAAGTAACCATATTTTTTGACAAATTCTTAGTTGGCTACAGGGGTCTTACAAAAAAATCTCCTAAAAACGTAAAGCTGTATTTTTGGTATTTTTTTGTAGTCCTTGGAAAAATGTAAAACTATGTTTTGCAAGTAAAAAAAGTTGTGCTCCCTGCTTACTTTTCGAAGGGCTACAAAGGAAATAGGTGCTTTAATCCCTTGGTTTAACAATCAACTATTGCCTATGCCTTATATAGCCTAATTATTTTATCCCCCAGTCCTTCAGATTTAAATGCACACGTCCAAATCCGCGTAGCCAGCGACTTCGTCAGCAAAATGGGCCACCTCATAAACATAGACGAGCACATCTTCCACCCTCAGTTCGATCGGACCACTCTGGCTAACAACCTAGTGCTTTTACGGACAAAGAAAGTAAGTCTACCTTATTGTACCTAAACCATTGAACCTGTCCGACTTAAACACGTCCCTCGTTGCGACAATTCTCAAAAACCTGGGAGACTGCATGAGACTTTATTTTCGGAAACATTTGAAACTTTCCGCAACTTGCAGACCTAATTCTATGCTGCTTCACCATTATTTTCGCGCGTCCAGATTTTGCGAATGGGTTGCGATTGCGCACACGTTTGCTGCAGATTTTGCGCGAACATGCGTGCGCACTGGTGACGAATCTGCAGATCTGGCCGCACATTTAGAATTACTTAGAATAAAGACAGGTGCTAGAGCTAGAAACTCTCTATCAACGTTATCATGGTTCGTTAAAAATACTTGTAAGGAAACTTGGATAGTCTAGACATGGCTTGATAGCTACCGCCGCCATATTTTACGAACAGGTCGTTGATGGTGCGTAGCTATCCAGCTAACCCAGCCTAAATCAGATATTACAGATCACAACAAACATCATTGTCCAAGTTACCGCAGGTGAGCCTTTTTGAAATGTTGATAAACGCTTATTGTAACGACTTGATGAAGTTAGATAATAGTAAAGAAAGTAGTCAAATTGCAACCCCTTCTCCCAATAATATATTCTTTATTATGAAAGGCACTGCGATTTAGAAAACAGCGCGTAGTAGCCATTCAATACGACACGGCGGCTGCAAGCGCTCTGAAACCCAGCGTTGAAAACGTCGTCATACTGGGCTGGGGTCGAAGAAAGGTGAGTGTCCACTCGAAACTATAACCATAGATAAAATAACAAATTCTCGTTGTAGACGTAGCTGTTTTGTCAGCAACAGCCTCGTAAAGCACGCATCACGCACGCTTCCTAGCGCCCTTAAACGCCCTTTGAACGCCAAGAACCCTTAAAGGTGTCGTTACTAGTCGTGCCCACAGCGCCAAGGACATCTATTGGTGTCATGACGGACGCTGTCAAAGTAACCTTTACGCTTTCGAGTATGGTTTACATTTTAGCTCCCTTGCGCCCGGGATCTTGGCGTTTGAGTGATGTTTGTGTTTATGACATAAAGCGTTCAAAGGGTTAAGGGCTCCACATACCTTGCAACAAACCGCATACAATTTGTTAGTGAAGTGAGGTTTGAATTTTTTTAGCTAGACTAAAAATGTAATTGATATAGGCAGATGAAGCAGACCTGCGTGTAGAAGACCGACCGCTTTCGGAAGCAAAAGTCGAGCTTTACGACTTTAGTGCCTGCCAGTATATCTACACAAAGTAAGTTATTGCAAAACTCTTAATGGCAGAATAGATAGGAGTCCACATAATGCGCTATGTTGAAATGCATACCTACAAATGCTTCCACTGATTAAGAGTGGAATTCCATTTTACTTCGGTCGGCTAAGTTGCCTCTGTTTCCGCTCGTTTCCCCGTTTGGTGGAAGGCGGACATTATTATCGACTGTAGGTACTTTTCTAATCACCTTACCGACTCATCAAGCATTTGTAGCTAGCACTGTATGAAGTCGTGTCCATCTACCATTACACTACAGAGCTTTTATTCGGTCTCCATCATCAAACCAGCTTGATAACATTGTATTGTCATCGGATTTACTCTCAATCGAAAAACGAAGTAGGAAAAAGTCATATTTGTTAGACAGGATGAGATTACAGACAAGCACAGAAACAAGACAAAGTAAATATTGAGCTAATAAAGACAGAAGTTAGTCTGGTCTAGGAAAGTAGAATTAGTTTTTCTGTCATTTTTAACTGCTACTGGCACGATTGGCTGACCCGGCTTGAACAAATATCAAGATACAGATTTACAAATAAAAAATATGAGATAGTAAATAATGTTTCAGAGATTTCGTTACTGAGAAGGCTTTCTGCGCTGGGTTCGTTGACCGAGGCGCGGGAGCATGCAATGTAAGTAGCTATCGCCGTTATACCGTCACTTTATACCTTATTACTCCGTCATTCTTGGAGATTAACCACCCCTGAACTTGACACTTCTCTGCAAGACTGGTCCAAAGGCCTTTAGTAGTCAAGCGCATGTCTTAATCGCCTCAGTGTCATCATATTACAAAAAAATTAACTTTTACTTTTGTCATGGGCTCCTGTATGTACGCACTTACTTTTTCCATATCAGAACTGTTGAATCTCACCGATTAAACACGCCCTAGCAGACTCCAGTCTACACGACTTTTCCGGCAGTGACGGATTTGCCCTAAGGCATAGTAGACCCGGGCCTAGGGCGGCAAGACATTAGGGGCCGCAGCAAGGCGGCAGTCTATATGATGAATGCTGAGAAAGGGGCGGCTAGTCGTTACCACAGGGCCCGGGGCCTAGGGTTATGACTGCAAATCCGCCACTATCTTCCGGTTTGCCGTCCATAAGTAGACGGTTTACCTAATGTCAGCAAAACCCTAGCAGAAGCAGATCCCACAAAGCTATTTCCACATCAATTAGGGGTAATTGTCGGTTGGCTTTTAAGAGGAGTATGTATTCAGATATTTCTACTTTTGTTTATGATTGACAGCACGATGCCGGCGGACCGGCACTGGTGGACAACGTATTGGTCGGAGTTATCAGCTTCGGTTCCCCACACTGCGGGGCCGCAGAAGCACCCACAGTCTTCACTCGACTCGGTCTCTACGACAAGTGGATAAATAGCGTGTTTCAGAAGCTCACCCAGGTAACACACCACGGCACTTGTTGCCAACGTAATTGATCTGAGTTATAGTTTCCCCCAGTTTTTCTCATGCGTAGCCCTATATGTACTTGTAGATGTCCAGTGTTTCCTGCTACTAGTTGGTGCAAATGTTTGCCTGCCATTGATTAGCGTTTGCTATTCATCGTAATTTTTAATTGTATTTGTAAAAAACGAAGGGTGTGACAAGTGTTATTTCAATACAATTTGGGCGATTTGACATTTTAAGGTTATAAATTGTAAGATGTCACGTGTCACCGTACCCATCATGTTTAAAAATATACTAGTCTGTGCAGAAAGAGAAGAGTCGTAGAAAGTATGGGTTCCCTTAGATTTCACGACTCTCTCTTTCCGCACAGACTCTATAAAGATTGAATCGTTTACAGAATTCAGAAATCACCTCCGAGACAAATGAACTGAAGGACTTTACTGACAACTATGTAAAGGATGAAATACTGAACGTAGACGAAGCCATGAAGGATGTATACCGAGAGAACTTCAACGTCAATGACGTACTTTACGGGCCAATAGAGACATTAGACGACAACGATAACCCTATGGTATTTAACCAATCATTCTTGCGAGATTTTCCCAGCGACTCAGATTTGTTCCCTAATCCAGAATTTGTGGCAAACTTACCTCAACCTGAAACCTCGAAACCAATTATCCCCGAGATACCAGACGAGTACTGGAGGGATATCTCGTCAAACGAACAGACAGATCCGACAGACGAGAATTATGCACCTGAAGACCAGTTTGGTACACGAACAGAGGCTACAACAGTTACAAATCTAGCATATGGCTCACAAAGCATTTACGAAGAGAACGACGATTCTACAAATGAATACACTACAACAGAAGCAAGTGTAGGTGAAAATTACTTTGTCAATAAAAATAATGAAAACCCTGAAGAAACCTGTGCTATGGAATATATTTTATGCAAAAAAGGTATTAAGAAAGGACCGAAAGCTTCTGAAAGTATAACTCAATACCCAGGAAGAGATATTGAACTAAAGCAACCAATAAATACTAAAATTGAGAGTGCTGAAGAAGATGATAAGGCAGTTATTGTAATGTTGGATTCTGGTACTACTGAGAGAATTGAAGTGCATAAAAGCGATCCGGTTTACGAAAGAGGGTTTAAAATGTTAGCAGCTAAGATTCTTCAAGCTCGGGAGCTTGTTTAGACTTTTAACAAGGTGATCTTAAACGATATATTCTTTTATTTGTTATGATATTGATAACGACACATTGATGATGACACCTTGTATTATCCCCAAATTAAATGCACCTAAATTTCAATATTGTTAATGAATTGTAGTATTGGTGGATTTGGTAGTGTACACTATTTACTTAAATGATATTAATAAAAATTCTTACATTGGTCCGAAACGTATATTCAACATAGTACTCCAATAACAACAGGACTAACTGAACTCCGATCCTGCAGCTTATTTCTGAAACAATATACAAATACCTATAAATGGGGTTGGCCGGTCGAAGTATTAAACAGATGGCGCCATCATAGCTTGCCCTGTCAATCCCTAGAATTGTGTCAAATTCTTGTTTTTTTTTTGAATTTTGTGACCTGGATTCCAGTACTTTAAGCCAAATCTCATAGAACAAAACTAGAGACAGGGGCAAGCTATGATGGCGCCATCTATGCAAACCTTTGACAGTTGCCAACCCCATTGCACTGGTATCCCTAAACAGTGATTTAGTACATGCATACATATACCTGAGTGAATGTCACGTACCCGGCACTTTTCTGGAATGCCCCATTTATTGCTGAGCAAGGCCCGTACCTACATTTCATGCCGTTGACAGAAAAATGACGTCGCGCTACATAGGGTATGGTATGATTCCAATTAGCATATTCGTAATAATTAATAATGTGTCAACCTCTTTACGTAACTGCTACATATAATTGACAATCAGTAGGTACAGAAACGTCTCACTGGCTTTCGTCTAATTGTCACTCAACTAAATAATAGATCATTGACTCATTAAATAATACATAATTTTGATTTTACAGCGTATTTTACGTAACAAATATTTCTTTTTCTACGCGTCTATAGATTAGTTATTTAAATTTGTAGTGAATAAAATGACATGAATCTAGTATTTAGTATGGATCGGGCATGAGTGGTGGGGAAAGTCCGAAGCTGAACGGGATAGTGCTATGTATCTTTCAGTAGGAGTAGCAGAGAAAGCGTTATTATTGTTTATCCTTGTTACAGTTTCATTTTTTTATTCCCCATCGTAAATTTTAGTATGGTTTATGGCGGGCAACAAATAACCCGACCAAATTACGTAGGTCGGTTTGGGATGTTGTCAGAAATGTTAAAACGTGTTTTTAACCTTTGGTATACCTAGGAGCAGATCTGCTCCATATACTTATATTCAACCAAATTCAACTTAAACATGAAGATGTCATCTTTGCTACGAATAAATTGGCAAATATTGTCACATTGCGTACCTATGTTCTGTCCCTCACGGGAGCACGCGCTCGCTTACCTTCCAGCAGTCGTTTTCGTACTCCCAAAGCAAGGACAACCCATCGATCGACTGCGTGGTATCTCGTTCATATACAATAAAACTATGCCTATTACCATCCAGTAATCGTCAAAATCCCACAAAGACTTTAGGACGTCGATCGACAGCATGAGATCTTGCTCATGCGATAATTCTTTTTGTTAATAAGTCTCTTGATCAGCAGCTCGGCTTGTACAATACAGAAACTTGTGTAGATTTTTTAGGCTCGCTTACCTTCCAGCAGTCGTTGTCGTAATCCCACAGTGAGGACAGGCCATCGATCGGCTGCACGCGTAACTCCAGCATGCGGCGAAGCTGCGCCATCCGCGACTCCAGAGAAAACGAGTCCGGCCAATTGGGCTCCGCGACTGCAATCCACAATTTCATTCAAAATTGTTAAAGTAACAGAAATGATTTCAACAAATATATGTTAAGACGCCTGAACACTTTTTTAGTTCCGATGGCTTGTTTTGATGAGTTTTTCGGAGTATAATACGAAATAGTAGATTGATGAAAGGCACTCGTGTTAGAGCGCCAATCAGTGGCGTAGCATGGGGGGGGCGGAGGGTGCGGTCCGCACCGGGCGGCACTTTGCCGGGGGCGGCGCTGCGGAGGTGTCAGTTAAAAAAAAAAAAAAATTAATTTAATTTTTTTTTTAATATACTTAAAAAAAAAGTTAATTTCTTCCAGTGTTTTTTCGTCATTTTTTTGTTACCAAATCCGGGTACCTATGCAGGTTCTATGCATGGGTGATGCAAGCACGAGGTTTCTCAATAACTATTATTTAGGAAACTTATTTCGTTTCAATGTTATTTTAAATAAATGTCTCCTTACGCATTCTTTGTACTTCACCGTAATACGGCAATGACAGACCGTCGTTTCACATGACTTTGAGTAAAAAGCAAGATATAAAAACAAGCTAGCGAATTGCTGCAGCTGCCCCAATTTTTCGATTTCGCGGCTTCTCGTATGAAACTAGGCAGTATATACTAATATAATATTTTGGTAAACGGCCTTTTGAGCTAAAAGATACTGGTAGAAAAACATCAAAGATACGCGTTACGCGTACATTGTTGCAACACGAATTACACCTTGGAGGCAATCGACAGCATTTTTTGCTTACAGAAAATAATGATTTAACGATTACCGATGACTGTTTCATTGGATATATTCACAAAGTTAGCGAGTAAAAAGATTTAAAAAAAAAATTTAAACGGTGTTTCGTGTCAACTATACTGCTCAAAAAGTTAGATACCCGGAACGGAACGAGTCCTTTACTCCTTTGGTGGGCGGCAGCTGGCGAGCCTATTGCACTTATTACATAGTAATACTGATTTCTCCATTATTCAGATTATTCTATTAAGTTTTCTCTGTAATGTTTCTAAGTAATATTCTACCTTCTATTCTATGTCAAAAAATGTTAATTTCACTTTTCAATTCAATAAATAATACAATAAAACTAATAAAAGTACTCTTTTTACACCATGCCCAAATTTTTTATAATGGATGACAAAAATAAGAGGGCGGCAAATTTGGGATCCGCACCGGGTGCGAGTGACCTATGCTACGCCACTGGCGCCAATAGGCCGAAGCTGAAATAATGTCTTACATTGAACGCCAAAAACACTTAAAGGTGTCCTAACTAGTTGTGCCCACAGCGCCAAGGACAACTATAGGTGTTATGGCGGACGCTGTCAAAGTCTTCATACTCGCTTGCTCCTGGGAGCTTGGCGTTTGAGTAATGTTTATGGTATAAAGCGTTCAAAAGGTTAAACACTCTACTTTTAATTTCGAATACGAGGGAAGTAAAATACATGTGTTTTTTAACATAATTAAGTATAATTTATAATAGAATTTATTGACTTAAATTCTTCAATTAACCGTTTAGGTAATAATGTGGTTATTTAAGGAATGGGAAGTTAAATATCAGAACAGAACGGAAATTATATAAAAAATAAATTTAAAACCAAATTTAAATTGTTTATCGTAAAAATAAAAATTGTATTTGGAAAGTAAAATGCTCTAGTGCAGAAACTACATCACTTTCTGCAAACTTTGACCCTCTTTCAGAACATGAGAAATGGAAAAAATTTAATATTTACTATTGCTCATTTTCCTCTCTGGATTATTATTGAAAATATTATAACACAAATTGTTGTATATCAACCACAGCTATACCCTTATTACTTATTACGTTTGATTTGTTTCGATTTTTTTTTTTATTATTATAAGAGTTAGGAGCATGTATAAATTTGTATGAATTCTGTTTTTCGCTCCTAATTTTTACAATAATAAAAAAATCGAATCGAAAAATTGGCAATATCCAGTAAGGAAAATGGGGACTACGCATCCACTTTGGGGCAGCATGGATGCTAAATTTAAGTAATTATAACTAATTCCCTCGTACATGAAAACAAGCCTGATTTAATATTTCAGAGGTAAGTATTTACTGTTTCAAAATCATTCGCAATTTTCGAGAACTAACATCAATCAGTTTTTTGGGCGTGGCGCTGCTGCGACAACTGCTCTGAGCAGTCATTGTAGGTATAATCTAGTAAGTGAAAGAGAACAATCGGCAGCATATGCGTTAGAGAGGGATAACGTGACCTTACGCTGTTATACACATCGGTTTTGTTCGACAGTGAGAATTCTGTAGGTACAGTCAGCGTCAAATACTTTGCAGCAACCAAAGTAGCCAAATAGTTCGGTACACCATATATTTAGTATGGTGTACCGAACTATTTGGCCACTTTGACTGCTACAAAGTATTTGACGCTGACTGTACGTCATACTTATTTAAATTATAACCAGGGGTCGGACAAAAAGTGCGGATGACGTCAAACCACTTATAGGATGATTTCAAATAGTATTTTTGATTTTCGTAAACAATTATCACTTATCATTTATCAACCTCTTTATTAATCGATATCGCCACTTGAAATGAGTAAGTACGTTTTTGACTGACACATTGTCAATCAGATGAACAATAAATTGACTTCGTTATTGTTTAGCTATTGTATCTTCACGATTATATTTAGCTAAAATTTATATTTACTAATGTATAAGAAAACGCTCTAACATGTCATCTTTACTCGAATATTGTGGCAATCCCACAGACCTGTTCTAACTAATTTCAAATAATTATACCTTATGGTAACAAGTTTCGTGAAATTTATTTTATTCACTACATCACCCTACCACCTGTATTATTAATTCCATGGATTTATTTACGATTATTTTGTTACTTCATTAATACTACTTTGTTACTACATGTCACACGGAAGTTTAAATACAAACTCAAACATCAAGATTACGTCATTTTTACGTCATCCGCACTTTTTGTCCGACCCCTGATTATAACTATGGACCAGGCAAGGGGGGGAGAAAGATCACCGAATGGTCAAGAGTAAAAAACCGGCCAAGTGCGAGTCGGACTCGCGCACGAAGGGTTCTGTACCATTACGCAAAAAATCGGCAAAACAATCACGTTTGTTGTATGGGAGCCCCCATAAATATTTATTTTATTCTATTTTTTAGTATTTGTTGTTATAGCGACAACAGAAACATATCATCTGTGAAAATTTCAACTGTCTAACTATCACGGTTCATGAGATACAGCCTAACCCACGACTCGAAGAACAAGCCGGCGCCCAGCACGTTCTCCAGTGGTGCGTGGGGTGATGGAACTCTGAGAAGGTCTGGCAGAACGATTCTCTATAACGCCTTCTTTTCCTCTATTCTCTGACATAAACCCTTTTTTTCTCTTCTCTGATATGATCAAGAAAACTGCGTATTTCCTATCTAAAGGCCGCCAACGCACTTGTAGTCCGTTTGGTCTTACAGGTGTCCATGGGTAACGGTAATTGGTTACCATCAAGCGATTTGCATGCTCATTTGCCTCCTATATCAAAAACAAGAAAATAGTATTTTACAGTACATATGGGGCTACTTTATAGCACTAGTGCGAGAAGTAGCATATTACGTTACTGTGTCGAACATTTAAAGGGCCATATGTACTGTAAAACGTTGTACGATACATGTGCGAATAGGTAATTCGCAACTCGTGTCGATTTAAAACACTCCCTTCGGTCTGGTTTTAATTTATCGCCACTCGTTTCGAATTTCCTATTTTTCGCACTTGTATCGTAATGTACTATTATGCAACAGTTGTATAAGAAGGGTCAAAAAAGGCGAGTGGCGTGAGTTACAATGTGAGCCGGAGCCGAAGGCGTAGGCAAACATTGTAAAGGAATACGCCACGAGCATTTTTTGACCTACTTATACAACGTTGCATACAATATTTTTCCTACGAGTCAACAAAAATAAATCTTAATTTAGGTAAACAAAGCAAAAGTATATCGCCAAGACGCGCGAGCATACCTTGTTACGCGCCCGGCCCGCCGCGGGCCGTGGCCGGCCGGTCAGCGACACCTTCTCGTAACTCATGAGGCCCTGGTACTTGCTACTTGCTAAATTAAATTTTTGGACAGTTTTTTCTCAATTTTGGCCACCGTAGCCTACGGAGACTAACAAGCAACGCTAAGCGGTCTTCGTAGTCTATGGGTGTTGCTATATTACGGGTGTCACATGCGTGTTTCTGACTTATGAAGTAATTATTTTTACTATGCAACCAAATGAATATTTTGTAAGTTGGCAGCAATGCACTTAGTTTAAAACTGTATTCGTTTTGGTTTTGTTAGGTTGGTAGCCATTAATCGCAGTAACGTTATAGCGATTAAAAGCACAAGAGCTTTTATGAGGAATAGACAATATAGACTTTTCTTTAAACCTTTTATGTATGTTCTTATATTCGTGTTAATGAATGCATAATAGTATTTTATGCAACAGTTGTATAAGAAGGGTCAAAGGCGAGTGGCGTGAGTTACAATATGAGCCGGAGCCGAAGGCGTAGGCGAACATTGTAAAGGAATACGCCACGAGCATTTTTTGACCTACTTATACAACGTTGCATACAATATTTTTCCTACGAGTCAACAAAAATAAATATTAATTTAGGTAAACAAATTACAGCAAAAGTATATAGCCAAGACGCGCGAGCATACCTTGTTACGCGCCCAGCCCGCCCCGGGCCGCGGCCGGCCGGTCAGCGACACCTCCTCGTAACTCATGAGGCCCTGGTACTTGCTACTTGCTAAATTAAATTTTTGGACAGTTGTTTCTCAATTTTGGCCACCGTAGCCTACGGAGACTAACAAGCAACGCTAAGCGGTCTTCGTAGTCTATGGGTGTTGCTATATTACGGGTGTCACATGTGTGTTTCTGACTTATGAAGTACTTAATTATTTTTACTATGCAACCAAATGAATATTTTGTAAGTTGACAGCAATGCACTTAGTTTAAAACTGTATTCGTTTTGGTTTTGTTAGGTTGGTAGATAGCCATTTATCGCAGTAACGTTATAGCGATTAAAAGCACAAGAGCTTTTATGAGGAATAGACAATATAGACTTTTCTTGAAACCTTTTATGTATGTTCTTATATTCGTGTTAATGAATGCATAAATGACAGATAACAGTAGAGGAGTAGGAAAATGACAGATAACAGTAGAGGAGTAGGAAAAAGAGATAATATAAGGTGGGTTACTGAGGTTGCGGTATATCATCTGATGCCAGAACACCCACGACACGAAGAACAGGCCGCCGCCGATGACGATCTTCCAGTGGTGCGTGGGATGCTGAAATTCCGAGAAGGTCTGGCAGAACGACGCGCGGTACAAGGCCTTCTTCTCTTCGCAGCACAGCATCTTCCAGTCACCGCACTCTTTTTGGCGGAGGGCCTGGAATTAGTATTATAAGGTGGATTGAGGTAACTGCGAAAGCGAGTTTATTTTGAAAATGGTAAATATCTACTAAACACACATGTAACTCCTCCGGAGACTGCTTACCATCAGGCGGGCCGTATGCTTGTTTGCCACCGACGTAGTATAAAAAAAACTAAAAGCAAGGTGCCTGGGTAATACGGGACGCGATACTCAAATACGGTGACAGTCCTGTATATACGGGACGTATGGCAACCGTCTTTCTCAAGCACATCTGGATCTGGTTACGCATGAGCGGGAGCGAGAGCGAATCGATTCCTTAGATACCTACTTACTTACTTACTGATGTGGCGCAGCGACCCGAAGTGGATTTTGGCTTCCGACACCGAAGACCGCCATTTTTTGCCGACTTCGCTAACGTCTTTTTGCACTTCGTCTTTCCAGCGGTATCTAGGATGTCCAAAAGATTTTCGGGCATTTGGTACGCCAGAGTACGCCCTCGATCGTCACCCATCCGGACTACGAGCCCGATCCATCGTAGTCTGGCGGCTTTCATTTCTCTAAGGAAGTTGGGCGGTTCTATTAAGTGTGAATAAATGCCTACAAAAAGGGGCTTACCACAATATCCCTAGTGTTCTCCTTAAACCGGATCGCCGGGAACGGGAAGTGCGGGTCATCTTTGTAGTTGTACCCCCCATTATGGCCATACCCCACTACATCCCTCGTCCCGATTCTGCACCGATTGGTAATATTTCTAGCTTGCCGGACGGCCGGGTTAAACCGGGATTTTAACATAGCCATTGTTGTCAGACTGGCAATAAACAAAAATTGACAAGTCTGAAATCGATTTGAATTGACGTTTTCGCTTTTGTGTTAGCGGCCGGTGACGTAGAGTTGAAATAGGTTGTAGTGAGATAATTGTTGTTGTCGTTCTTATAGGGACCGTGCGCGTTGGAGAGTCTGCCATCTTGTGGCCTGAATCGGAACCATAAACATGTACATTTACACGTCACGTGTTTTCTTGTGCATAGTAGGTTCTGCCATCTCGTGGGCTACATCGGAACAATAAACATCACATTTACGCCTCGCGCCAAAAATCTGACGGCTCCTGTGCTGCCTCCTACAGTTCATGCACGCTCCCTATAGTTTTTTGTTTTGTTTGAGCATTGTTTGGACTTATACGCACGAGAGTTTAAAAAGCGTCGCGTTAAAACCTAACCTTAAAAGTACCACACGTTAAATACTCCAAATTTACTTTTAAACGTCTCATGATTGGTGCAGTTACAATACAGATAATAGGAACTAACTAACTTAAAAACTTAATAGTTTCCATTGACAGCACTCACAACATTCAAAACCGTCGAGTTTCTTATCTTCGCCTGTGCTACCTATTTTCGCCTAGTTTGACATAAGTTGCCATTAACAAAATGTTTCTAATGGAAGCCTTACATAAAACTGCTAAATACAAAGTATTTTTATGGGTGTCAACATTCTTCAAACAATCTGCGGCTAACTTCACACAGTTGACGTTCAGTGAGGTTTTTTCGCGACACCGACCAGACGTTTTTTTAAGCCAGTGTTTTAACTTAAGTTTTAAATAGTGATACGGGCCAGGTAATGTTAAACTTTTTAGATGATTATATCCTATAACTATTTGTTTTTCAAATGAAACTATTATTTAATGGCTAGCTTACGTTTAGAAGTCACAAGTGGATAAAACATTGGTGAGGGTACTTTGCGTCCATCTTGTTGCCAAATTTCGCCTACACCTAGGGTTGTCAAATTTGTTGTACCACATTAATTGGTGGATGACATTACTTGTTTCCAAATTTAAATATTTACTTGTGTTTGGTTTTTCGGAAATGGCTTTAACAATTTGGAGGAAAGTCAATAAGTAGATTAGATTACGGATGATTCCGAATGTGGGACAATGGACGAATATATCGCGGCGTATTTACAACAAGAAGAAGAAAATTTATAACCGCCGATACCTTTCGGAATTTCTGATATTGGATATGTCATAGAGGACGATAAGAAATTAAATACAGGCAACTGGGTTTTGGCAAAGTTCGTAACCAAAAAGAGTGTAAAGCATTTTGTAGGAAAAGTAATAACTATGAAAGGTAACGTCCCCGAAATCAAATTCGTGAAAAAAGTGAAAGAATCGAAATTTAATACAGGATTCGTATTTTTCTACCCAAGGGTTGATGACATCTGTACTATGAAGCATTTAGATGACATTCTTTTAATGTTGCCCGAACCAAAAATTTCTCGACGGGGACAAATTGTATTCAATACCTAATATCAATTTGAGTAAATACAATTTATAGTAGTTTCCAAATAAAAGTACCTACCTACCTATTGGTTTTTATGTCTATTACAAGTTGATTGAAAGTTGAGACTTAATTATTATTTAAGTGTTGATATAAGGTTTAAGAAAAGCTGACTGAGATTTAAGACTTAATTATTATGTAAGTGGAAATTTATTAAAGAATATAACCCAAATGCCTTTATACAGTTCCTGTTGAAGACCTTAGTACTTAACATGATTTTAGACTGATAGATTTTGTTGAATACTATTTAATGCCAACAAAATGGCCATATTCTGTATAGCAGTCGCAAAATTGATATGTTATTACTTATTTTACGTGTAAGCCAAAGTCGGTACTATTATTGTTATTCGTAGTGCAAACGCAATAAAAAGAGTATTTAAATTAAGAAGTAAATATTTTAGTTTACGCTATATGAGTATATGCGAATGTTTATCTCTACTCTTGCCGATGTTGAGTAGATATTTTTATATGTCTAACTTTGAATAATAAGGTTGATTTGATCTTAATTACTATCAAGAAAGATAAGCGAAAAGAGATAAGTTTTTTGTTTAAATATTAAACAATTTTATTAAAAAAAAATTTTTTTACTTATAAACCATTACTCCCCTTTATTTGGCATGTTGGTTAATTTTTGGCAGCCCTAGCTTCACTATAGAAAATGTATGTAAACAACTTCAGTCTGGTACCAAACTTCGCCTACCACACCGTTTTTAAAAAATATGCCTAGTCTGGTGGAGTTAAGGTTCATAGTCTATTAACACATTCCAAGGAGATAAGACTTAACACGCATAAGTCACAGAATAGTTTATTATTAGCGGTAAGGCATGCCATAGGCGAAGATTGGGGAAAATACCCATACTTCGCCTATTGCCTTCGGGGCCATTTATTACCAAGTTAACCGATTAAATTCAAAGCTTTAGTGGTATATACAGATAGTCAGAAGTACTAAAAAACGTTTTTTTGCCATAACGCACTAAAATGCTTTCAAATTTGAAAGATATTTTGGGAAAAGTGTCAAAATCCAGGCGAAGATACGAAACTCGACGGAATCTAAATAAATGTTTAATGTAGACCTAATGAAGAATAGGAATAACCAGAGACCAGAGTCTCTATGACGACAAGAAAAATCATATTCAACATGTATATTCATGCATCTTGCTCAAACACATCTGGATCTAGTTACGCATGAGCAGGAGCGAGAGCGAATAAATTCGTTAGGTACCTATACCTACTTATAATAACTACTGGTGTAATCAGAATTAAAAACTATTGGTCTGCTAAGTAAGTAATTGGTAAGTAAGTTTAATATCGTATTTTCACAAAAGCGTTGTAACAACTTCTTCTTTTTAGGGTTCCGTAGCCAAATGGCAAAAAACGGAACCCTTATAGATTCGTCATGTCCGTCTGTCTGTCCGTTTATGTCACAGCCACTTTTTACGAAACTATAAGAGCTATACTGTTCAAACTTGGTAAGTAGAATGTAGATGTATTCTATGAACCGCATTAAGATTTTTATACAAAAATAGAAAAGAAACAATAAATTTTGGGGGTTCCCCATACTTAGAACTGAAACTCAAAATATATTTTTTCATCAAACCCATACGTGTGGGGTATCTATGGATAGGTCTTCAAAAATGATGTTGAGATTTCTAATATTATTTTTTTCTAAACTGAATAGTTTGCGCGAGAGACACTTCCAAAGTGGTAAAATGTGTCGTCGTCGTCGTCCCCCCCCCCCCCCCCCGTAACTTCTAAATTATTTTCAGAATGATAAAACTAAAAAAATATATGATATACATTATGCACCTTGTCTTATGCGTTTTGTTATTACTATGCAAACTTCCACCGAAAATTGGTTCGAACGAGATCTAGTAAGTAGTTTTTTTTTAATACGTCATAAATGGTACGGAACCCTTCATGGGCGAGTCCGACTCGTTCTTTTTTTTCAAAATCAGTCCCACATCAGTCCTCCTTGTTTTATGCGTTTTGTTATTACTCGTCAATTCGCGTTTCGTTTTAGTCTCTTCTCTCTTAACAATGCTATGATATTTTAAGACATTTCTTAGTATTAATCAACTATTATATTTTAACAATATTTATAACAATGTTAATGATGCTTAATAAAACATTAAATTACAATAGCACTACCATAAACTCTTTAAGTGCATTGACATAACCTGAACAACACAGCTATATATATTGTCTACCTCACTCTACTACTTTAGTGTCTCATAGGCTTGCTGTCAAGGCTACAGACAGACTAGTTTTAGCAAATATCTAACACTTATTAATTACTGCTGTGAAGCAGCGCCCAGAAGTGTATCTTGGCCTCCGACACCAAAGACCGCCATGCTTCTCTGTCCAAAGCTGTTTCAGGGCTATAACTGTCGCGCCTTCTATACCCACCTTGTGTAACACAAGTGCCTGAATCCAAACGGGTATAAATTCGCTTGGGCAACAAAATATATATCACATCATCAATACATATAATACCATGCCACATGAGAGTAGGAGAAGGGGGTCACCTTCGACCACACTGTTACATGTACAGTACATTTACTTCAGAGTTGGCATCGCACGCATCAATATGAGAGTCTAGTCTACTGGCCTATCCAGAGTGACTCATCCGTACGATCGGTTCGCCTCCAGACTAGGTACTACCGACTAGTACCCTGGTGTCCTACACACCACCTGGACGTGGGGGCGATGCCCCCACGGGGTCCTCCATAAGCCTGCCCCCTAGACCCGGCCCTTGTACTCCAACTCATAACCGACCGTACTACATGCTTTGCCTGTGTGCTTCCGGTACACACTCCATGAAGCCACGGGCTTCCCTGTCCAATGTCCTTGTTGTCTAGGTACATATACCTCAAGATTGGACTACACCTTAGTGAAACTACGTTAACCAAGGACCGTTGGTCAACCCCCTTGTTCCACTCCCATGCAGCTAGGATGTCGATTATATAAGTGTAAATATGTGTATAAACACTCACCAGGGCAGGCTCCCGTTACCGCGTGGAGGCACACCGAGTACTTAATTTCTCAGCACACCCAGCGCCATTCCACGCCTCATGCATGTACCTTCATTTTGTTCTTCCCAATGGCGCCATCGTGCTTTTTCCGCCATCGGAACTGTCATCCGAGCAGTCAGTGTTGCCACATGACAAAGTAGTAACCTAGTTGATACCACTTACCAACTTACATCGCGCTTGGCGCGACAATAACCGCGAAAATCGAAGTTCGTCAATTGCGGGCATTTTTCTCTGTCACTCTAATTACGTCTTAGTGAGAGTAAAAGAGAAAGACCACCGCGCAATTTGCGAATTTCGGTTTTCGCGGTAGGCCCCCCTGTCCAGTCAACGGCGCCGAGTTCGCTAAGGTCTTTGTACACTTCGTCTCTTCAGCGGTACCTAGGGCGTTCAGACGGTCTTCGGCCACACACCTACGTTAAACCTGCCTAGATGCCAGATACCTCGATCAATATTTATAGTCCAAGGATCGATGATCTGGTATTTCAGAATTCCGGTATACATGCCGTAGCCCAAACCGTAACCCCTCTGTGCCTAATAGTGATACATACAGAGGCATCGATGTAATATAAATTACATCGATGTACAGAGGGCGTACTTCGAACATCGATAATCTAAGTTAATTTATCTGCTTCCCTATCAATCAGCCAACAAACGAAATTCAGGTTTTGATGTCCGCAAAAGGCCCTCAAGAAGCTAATAGAGCAACGAGCGACCCTGAGGGCCTACCGCGAACCACGTTCGACGTGTTACCTCCCTATCACGCTTACGTACGAATTTACACGTGCGACAGAGAGGCAACACGTCGAACGTGGTTCGCGGTAGGCCTCCTGATAGCCCAGACGGTGCAAGTGTCAAGTAAACGTCATAATTTGACAGAGATTTGACGTCTAAAATGACCCGTGCACCGTCCGGGACATCAAAATCCCTGCCAACTTGATTTGACTCTAAAAACTTTCAAAATGATGCAAGTTGCAATCACTAAAGAGAAGATCTGATGAAAGATGGGAAGCGGATTGCAGCGGGATGCAATTTGCTATGTTACCGAAATTAGTAATGCTAATGCATCAAAATGCAGGAGCGTGTTCCACGCCGCCACGTGTCCATCAATGCTCGAGCGGCGCGGGAGCTGCTCGAGAAACGTGTGCTTTAAATTGATTACCTATTTCAATACTTATTGGATAAAACTGCGTAGGAAAATGTTTAATACAACTAGGGAACAAATCGAATTATTTTTCATAACACTTGCTCGATGCCAGGGTACTGAGATGGAATGAGCTTTGTTACGCCCACGGGCGTAGTAGTTTTTTTTTTTCAGTGTGCCCATGGGCATATTGGGCATAATGTTTTTTTCAAGTACTTATAAATGAGTTTTACTTTTAAAATAGGTACTGGCGTTTATATTTTTTTTTTTTTGTGTATGTTTATAAATATTTACTTAATTGATAATTTAAAATATTTTACACAATTTTCTGTGTATGTGCTTTCGAAGCCTAACATGTCAAAAATGACAATATGTGACACAAATGTAATTAAAAACATTGTGTGTGCCACGGGCGGTACAAGAATTACGAACTCGTATTAATTAAGCCCTCGACATCAACTTCGGGCTTACAATTAACACTTGTTTGTAAATTCTTGTTTACCACCCTCAATACACAATATACTATTATTAAATAGTTTTTGATTGATTGATATTATTTACGACCATGGTCACTTTTTCTTTGGTTCACCTATTTCCGTTTATATGCGATGTTTAATTTAATTTTTTTTTAGGGTTTAGTAGTCGACCCTTGTACTATCGCCATTCCGTCTATATGGCTGTCCATTCACGGCTTAGTTTATTTTTAGAGTCAACATTCGTACAAATAACGTCGGCATAGGCTCTCCGACTAACTCGAGATTTTTACGAATATGTAATCATGAATAGAAAAAAACCGACTTCACAAAAACTTCGTATGTGCCATTAATATTATTTACGACCATGGTGCATCTTATAACAGTTACAATTTGCCCTAAAATACTTGTAAATTCTCTCTCGTCTCCTCTTTCTGGAACTTTTGAAATCGGTTAAAAAATGCGTAGTCAGATAAAGCTAATCAAAATCTTTGTTTGTTACGTGGATACGGTTTTTTTTTTTCACTATCAGGGCCATACTGAATAACTTTTACTATTTTAACTCTCCCATCGAACGGTTGAAAAACACTAACGCCATACTACTGTAGGTACCATACTTTACCTACCCTAGTATTTTAACAACGACATGGTTTACCACCATAATATTTTTCAAACAGCTTAGGTACTATGACAGCTTTCATCTCTATACAATTTATAACCTTACAACGCAAAATTGCATCGAGATAACAGCTGCCACTGTAACCAAACTATGTGAAAAATACTATAATTATACAGTACCAGCTCCCGGGCCATCATGATAAGTTTTCAAAGGATACGCCAAGTGTAGCGAAGCGTGAACCCTGGACCGCGCGTATATAACGTCTGCCCACCACGAATCCATAGTTCTGTTATCAGTTCACATTCCTACAAACATGAAGTGTGCGGTAAGTTGATCTTGGCACATCATCATCCATATGTGGTCCCAAATATTTGAAATGGGTTTGACTTGACCCTTGAGTTGGGAATGGGAGCGTGACGAGCGGAAGCACGAGTTTTAGAGTCGTAGTGTCCGTTAATTTTTAGCTCCATGTCCATGATGCAATTTATATTAGTAATATCAAATGAGCAAAAAAACACAATTATTTTTCATCACACTTGCTCGAAAAAGTTCTTATTTCATGCAGGTCTGCTGAAGGACAAAGGCCTATTTTGTTCCCGTGGGAGTTATGGATTGTGAAAAAAGTTATAACTCCCTAGGGAGTTATAGGATTTTTTAATTTTTATTTTTTTTTATTATGTCACTTATTCATACAAGTAGCATAAATGAGTTTTACTTTTAAAATACTGACGATTATAATTTAATATTTTTGTTTATGCTTAAAATTAAATAATTTGATTGAAATATCTTGACATCATTTTCAATCGTGGCTGAATGCCGAATAGGTCTGTGCCCTCGATGCTAACCTGTCAAGAAATTACAAAATGGCGGACGAATGTTTGATATGTCACCGTATTTAAGAATTATTTCGTTTACAATTTAGTTTTTTCTTCGCAAGTGTGATGAAAAACATTGTCTGTACCTAACTCCGGGGGGGTAAGAATATTGCAAACTCAGGTCTTTGATTAACCACCCTCGTATGCAAGATTTCACACCCCCCTCGTTGCACAATGTACTATTTCTATTCGTCGACTGTAATGGTTGAATTATGATTTCATATACCAAACTGTAATTGCTTACGTACTTTTCATGTATGGGCTCCCAACTCAACTATAATATTCATTTTCACAAGCAAACGCTGTAGTCAGCAAAGCAAATGCAACGGATTAAACTTTCCGATATTTCGAACTTTATTCATCATCGACCGATGAATAGGGTCATCAGAAAGTTTGAGGTATTATTTTAATAGACACAAAAAACAAAAACTTATATTTCTCGATACCATCGATAAACAGCTTCGAGCAACGCCGGGAAAGGAGACGGCATTCGCACTATTTTCCCCCTGCCGAAGCATAGGTACAACTGTACGGTCACGTTTGAAAATATCGATACAAAAAAATGCCAAAAATATATATACATGACTTTATTGCCCATATATTTTTGGCACATTTTTCGTATCGATATTTTCAGACGTGACTGTACCTATGACGGTGCATGTTGTGTTGTGAGTCGTCTATACACAAAAACAAATCGAGGTGTGCAAGTATGGAGTGTGGAATTAAAAGGAGTGACATCTCTTATGGTAGAACTGTTGCAAAAGTGTCCAGCTGTCAGCTATAAATAATAGTTCCAAATATCTCCAGAGTAGCGCTAGAGTAGCTAAGAACCTAGGCGTTATTGACGGAGTGAATTGCGCTGTCTATGATTTGATTTTTTTGTTCAAGTATTCTAGGTATTGTAGCGCCACCTATTTATGGTTTTTTGATGACACTTTTTGGTACATGGAGATTTATTTCCGTATGTGCAAGATTTGTTTTAGACGTGTGTCATTTTCTATGTATTTGTGTCATCATTGCAGATTGGATTTTGTATTTAGTGAGTGAGAAGTGCGACTGTGTGCACGTTTCCCACCGCAAAAAATGGCAGAACGATTTGTACCGTGAGATAACGCTTTGCCTCCTCCCTTCCGACGTGTCGGAATCGGAAGCCGGTATTGCTAGAAGATAAACAGTGATGTTCTCTCCCTAAGACTTGTCAAAAGCCGCACCCAAAATCCCGGGCTCTAATTATAGGTTGTCTAGCTCGTAAAGTTTGTTGATGACCTCAACTGTACCTAAAGGATAATATAAGCTAGAACCGGCGGTTCAGGTCCGGGTCTAGGCGTCCACACTTAGTTTTCTATAACCACTTCCGAGCCTCCGTGATCACCTGATGCTTTTTATAGAAAATGAAGTGTCACGCCTCGGCCTGGCCCCGGACTGTTCTAGCGTGGCTAGCATGAGACTTAATTCCTCTATTTACTTCACAGGTCGCCATCGTCCTGGCCCTCTTCGGAGTGGTGACTGCTGTCCCCGTGGGTTCTCCTTCCCTGGGCTGGGGTCTCGGTATGTATATTCCCATACACATATTCCCTTACTGATATGAACCATCCTAATAATTTAAGGGTAGCGCAACGCAAAGTGTAACTACAAGTGAAATAATTTTGTAATTAAGGCTCTTGTAGTTGAGGCAGTTGATATTTCGTTTACCAATAATTACCAAGACGTGCACTCTTGGTAATTATTGGACAATGTATCGAAAATCAGAGGCTCAACATGCATCTAGCGCCAAACTCATTTAGATGTCGATAACTACTCCAAGTTAATGTATATCAAATCGTATTGTCAATGTATTCATAGACTATAACTCTCACAGGCCCCGTCCTGCTTCCCAGCGCCGTGTCCTACAGCTCAAGCGTCATTAACCACGGCGTCTCCCTCCCTGTCGTGAAGCCCATCATTACCGCGCCCATCATAACCTCGCCCATCATCAGGACCCCCATCATCTCCGCGCCCGTCATACGCTCCCCCATCATAGCGCCCCTCAGCCTGACTGGACTCGGACTCGGCGGTCACGGCTGGCACGGATAAATGACGACATCTCTCAATATTGAAACGATATTGCTTTCTTGAGCCTGTTACTGTATTGGCAAATATAATCTTGTTTTTATTGCTTTGTTTTATTGAGCACAGTCAAGTTTGGAGCGTGGTGAGGAAGGTTAGTGTAATTTTTAAATTGATTATTCCGATTTAGTCGTGAAAATTAGGTGTAGGGTTAGAGCCGGCGTAACTTTATTCGACGTTCATAAGTGCATTGTAATATGCCTACCTACTTGAAAAATAAGCTATCTTTATCTTTAATCATTCCCATCTATCCCCGTCTCATGAATGGCGGCGGTCTTGTGGGGCTAAGACAGATGGCAATACACCGTTTTTATTCGAAGGTTGGAGGTCCAGACCAAACGTGTCATTGACTAAGTAGACCTTATATTTATAAGAAATCCCTTCTACTCAACACTTAGGAATGCTATCAAAAAACCATTTCAACCAGACGTTCAAAGATGTCGTTATATTTAAGGTACAAAATGGCAGTTCAAATCAAGATGGCGCTGATGTTCTTGCTGGCGGGGCGTGCGCTCTGCGGACACGACGAAGACAATATGGACGACGATGACTGTACGTTAACTAATTTCGAAAATAAATCGTGTCTCTGCGTCTCCAATTAAGAAAGGATAAAGATAGATGATACCACACACAATGTTCATCAAGTATCTTTCACAAAATTTAACGAAAATGGGTAAATATACAACCTGTACAGGAGAATATTCAGACATACGAAAGTATTTTTGTCGGTCAATGATATCAAGTCTAGTGACTTGATGTAATTAGCTATCATTAGACGACAGCACATCGCAAAATTAGCAGCGGAAGTTTAAGGGGCGTTTATATTGAAGCGACATTCAGTCTTCAATTACTTAATCCACATCCCAAATGGACTATGTAGAGGTACACTCTGCCCTTAACTGTGAACATTTGCATATGCCGCAGGAAATAAAGAAAAACAATTAATATAAGATCAATACTTGTATAAAAATTCCGGTCATATTTAGCAAACTTCAAAAAACTAATTGTTTCGTGTCCATAGGTACATTACACTCTATATCAATGAAAACGAGGCGCTTTGTACAGCGTTTCCATAAATAGTGACCTATTTTAATTGCTCTTAGAGTGTATGCGCAAAGGATCTAGTTCGCAACTTGTTGGTGAAAAACTACTTTGCAGTTCCTTCCTTCAATTTTAATAACGGACAAGACTTATTAAGTTCCAATTTAATCATCAAATTATCATAATTAAATATTCATGAACGGTATAACTAAATCATAGCATGATAGCTTATGATGAATACTTAAGGTCGAACTATACTGAATCCCGGCTGTTTGTACTTGTCCATGTATACTCATAATAACATTTAACAGTTTAGGATAGCTGTTTACCCCCGATCATATTTTGAGTCACCGTAGGCCAAATAAGGGACTTCGCAGCTATGAGTTAGAGTGAGCAAATAACATTGCGATCAAAGAATGGCTTCCGTTGGCGCAATGTGTAGATCGGTCCTTATATTGTAACTGTATTGGCCTCTTCCCCGCTCAATCTAAATCGCTGCAGACTTATCTTGGTCGAACTCTAGTGACCAAATTTCTGAAAGTATGCAGACGATGACTGTAGAATTGCAGCCGCAATGCGGTTCAGCTGTTTCAGCCCTAGTCTAGAATATGATCGTGTTTTAGTGGATCCCCAAGAGTTGTCGCGTCGTGCATGGCAATACGAGGGTATTCCCGTTGAGATGATGGCGAGAAGAAGCGAGACGAAGGAAACGGAACACTCCAGTGAGTATAAAGTTATACGCATAGCTTAGGTACCAATACCAATGCATAAGTAGGTAAGTATCTTTCACAACGAACCGCGCAGAAATGTAATCTTATTGTTTTACAAATAAGATGGTTTCGTATATTTTGTGCTAAATAAGGAACTCCTGTGCTGGTATCACAACCATTTCGGGTACATCGGCCGGCTCACATGGCCGCGCATCGCACGGTGCGAAACTTTAAAATATTGCATTGCCACCTGAAGGGCCTCTTGAATTCATACATACAACTTACTAAAGGATCGACCACACCCCCACACCGCTGCTCAATATACTAGCGCATCGTAAATGCCGCCGTAACATAACTCATTCGCCATGATTTTACCCACTGCTAAGTATAATTACTTCTCGCGATTCTGACGGACCATTTACGTGCCTCAGCGTATTTTAAGCAGTGATTTATCTTCAAAACCCCAGACTCGCCACCAGCAACGAGAACGGCAGCTCCCGAGTTATCAACTACCACTACAAGCACAACCGAAATGGCAACGACAACCACCACCACAACAACCACAGAAGGCCCCATACTCCCCCCGCTACACCCGCGCTACCGACGCATCTACAACTCTGATGAGACGGCCAGGATAGAGGAGCACCCATACCTGGCCGCTGTTTTAATGAACAACCAATTGTGGTGTGGTGGAGCGATCATCAGCTCTGATCTCGTACTTACAGCGGCGCACTGTCTACAACTGTGAGTAAATCTGTCCTAATTCTTCACTGCCCTGCCGAGTAATTGAGCTCACATCACGAATCGCGTGATTAATCGCTATATCCGGTTCGAAGGACCATTGTTGGATGTGTTACATAAACTAACACCAATATTTTGGAGGTCGGAATGTTCGAAAATGAATTGTTTGAATTCGTCGTAGTTGTCCAATTTGACATGCACTGTACCTTACAATGACCTCACGGGCTCACGTGTTAATTTGATTCCCTAATTGCAGCCAATACAACAACCGCTTCTTCCGAGAGTACGTCAAGATGCTGACCGTCCGCATCGGCTCCAGCAACGCCACGGCCGGCGGCGAGGTTCTACGGGTTGAGGAAATCTTCTTCCATCCCAACTACAAGCCACAAACTTTAGCCTTCAACTACGCTGTCGTCAGGTTACACAAGAACATCACGTTCTCTACAATGAACGTGTCCAAGATTGAGTATTCGAAGAGGAAGGATGTGACCATTGATAAGACGATTACGTTCTTGGGATGGGGATCGGTGCTGGTAAGACGAGTTTTTGGATCTGACTCTAGTGAGCTAATAAATCGGACTCAAGAAATTTCAGGTTATTAGGATAAACTTACAAGTTCTTATCAGTCGTTTCAAGTGATACGCTGATGCGTTTTTCCAGGGAATGGGCGACAAGGGTGGAGCTGTGCTGCTCCAAAAAGTAGATCTTCCCATCTACGACAAGGCAGATTGTATCGACGTTTACGGAAAGTAAGCATACTCGTTTATCTCAAGTTAGCCTGTCGCCAAATGCGTCGCCAGGGGGGTATGGTGGGTAGGTGCTTCCAACCTAGAAAACAAATACAATGTACCTTTTGCCCCTCCTCCCCTACGCCAGCGTAGCCTTCGGCGATATCAACTTAGCCTCCCTGCCTAGTCCATCGGCTGGCATATCTATCTGGTGCTTTAGTACAGAAAGCCACCTCCACAAGCTTTAACAGCATATCGAATCAGAACAGTTTTTTTGCAGATTCGTACGTTATGATAGTGACACTATGGTTCACTATGCAAAACCAAAAACCTAAGCATTACAATCTACTGTTTTACAGGGAATTGGTCTCGGTTAGCACCTTCTGCGCTGGCTTTATCAGCAAGATCAAGAATGTTTGTAACGTAAGTATGGAAAAACAAAATCATGGGTAGGTAAATGAAATTACCCTCGAACTGGGATATTCAGACTGGATCCGATCAGCTGTCTATTAACCCAAGTAGATACTATAGTCATCTACATTGTATTGCCAATCGTTGGTTAAATTACAGCTCTAACATTTGTAAATGATGTAAATCAGTAGTGATGTGAGAGTCGGACAACATTTCACACGCGTAGTGAGACGAAATTCACAAAATGTCACACGAAACTCCGAGTACAGCTATAGGTATGGATCTTACGTCAAATTATCAACGTATCTACCTTCTATTCTACCGTTGAATTGAGTCTCAGATCTAGACGTTCATTCTCTCGTGGATATACTTTGAAATAATTCTTAAAACGCGTCATTGCAATTGCAAGTAAGCGAGCCAAGCGTCATCAGCCCGACACCTGTTCGCCACGGACACACTACACCTGCCTGGCTTGTGGTCGTGTTTGTCGCTCCCGTATTGGCCTACACAGCCATGAAAAGCGCTGCCGCCCTACCTGACACTGCTTGAATAGTCTGTAATAGACTCAAAGGCCAATGACAGATGGATTTTATGCCTTTGGAATAAGGTCCACGAATAGTGAGTTAACAGACATACCTGTCAAAAAACCTCTGTTGCAGCACGACGCCGGTGGCCCGGCGATCATGGACGGCGAGCTGATCGGCATCCTGTCGTTCTCGGCCAAGCGCTGCGACGAGGCCGATAAGCCCGCGGTGTTCGCCAGCACGGGCGCCGCCGCGGACTGGCTGGATAGCATACCGACCATTCGGCGAAAAAGGTATTAGGAATGTCGGTAAATTTAAATTAGGTGTTCAACATGTAACCTATGTAAGACAGCTCATCCTCCTATATAAGACCCAGCCATATAAGAAAGAAATCCAAAATTTGTCAGTGAAATTTGGACCTGTAGTGTAGGAATTAAGAGTTGATTTTATTTTGGCACTATTATTTATTCCGTGGTTTGGGTAAAAATTTAACGATACAAAACAAATGCAACTCTATTCCGATTGACAATTGTTTAAATTTCATAGAACCTTAGGAGGCTATGAGCACTTTTAACGGTTAAAGTAGCCAATGCTCACGCACTTCATAAGCGCCACAAATACCTCAAATTCCTGCGCGCGTACACTTGGTCGCTGCCAATTCGATGCCAGATAGTTTATTTTAGCTCCATAAGGTTTAAAGGTCAAAGGTAGGGAAGGTTTCCGAGCGTACGTTCCAAAATAAAATCTGAGGGTGCAGACGGAAAACAACTAGACATGCGACAGAGTAAAATTAATTAAACGTTACTTATCTCTTCTTCAATCTATCGTTTTCCCGGCCTAGTGCCAGGTTCCGCTTTCCTACTCTATCTTCTCCACTTTGCCCAGTCTTCTGCATCCTGAGATGTGAGATTGTCCTTTTCAATATCGCTTCTTAGGCCTACCGCATGATCTAGGGCCTTGGACAGTGTGAGGACGTTACTCATCTATAAAAAAATTGATATACTACTTATCTTACTTGAAGCCATTAAAAGTAGTTTTTGGCGCTGTTGGCATGGCAACTGATCCGTTTTTGACGACCATAAGTTGCTTGGATTAAATATACAGTCAGCAGCAGATCCACACTTATTGTTAGAGATTAAGAGCGTGTGCAGGTAATTTTGAACACCTGACCCGTTCAGATATTTATTTGTTCTTCTTTTACAGTGACGAGCTCGTGCACGGCTGGATGAACGACATGCAATGAAACAATAATAAACGTAAATCAATATATTTGCTCTAATACTGTACAGGCCAGTTTCCATTCCACTACACAAAAATCAAAAATCCTTTTATTTTAACATTATATATTTCTAAATAACATACAACATTGAACATACATGGGAAGTTCGTAGCGGATCTCCGAATATATTTCATGGAATGATATCGAGCTGATTCCAAACACTAAACTTCAATATTTTTAAAATACGTAAAACCCAAGCGTTGTATATACAGCGGCGGCCA